>NC_048587.1:12634473-12686973 GCF_013265735.2 Oncorhynchus mykiss | reverse complement strand
TTGTAGTTTGACTGAATGTAAAACCATTTACAGATCTGCTTTCAAAATAAGGAAGTTAGTGTTTTACTCTTCCTGTAGTTAGTTAGCATTGGTGCCATGTTTCTGCATGTCATCTCAGCAAAAGTTTTGCAAAACCATTTCTGTACATTATGATTGAAGCGCATTTATGATTGCGGATAATAATGTTGGTTCAAACAAATGACACGTGTTTCTTAATTGTATGAATGTAGTGGTTTCTGACAATAAAGAAGCCATACTTATGCTGTTTCTTTAACTCTTAGGTTTACAGGGATGAACTTGGCTTGATGAAGTACGGTCATGAGTTGCAATAAATTACTCTGGTCAATGTTTGTTCAGCTCCCTATTGACTGTACTCAGTGTTGACATCTCAAACAGGACGCTTATTGATTCTTCTAACCACATCAACCTTGAAATCTCATAGCTCAGGCTGCTTTGGACACTTGGCGTTGTGTACAGTTTTAGTGCAACGTTTAGCATAACCCCAGCTTTAGTACCCTGACTTTTCTCTTTCTCAAGAGAACAACATAACTATAAAGATAATTTGATATAAATGTAGGCATATTAAGTACAGTTATGTTTATAAAAGTTATAGATCTTTTAATAATTCATTAATAAAATAGATCCCATAATTTGTCTTCCAGCGATGTCTGGATTCCACTCCACGTGCGAGCTGTTGATTGTCCATTCTAGCGAGGCTCAGGAATGGGCAATGTATCTGCAAAAAATCTTGAAGTCTTCGCGGAAGTTTCCCAAGAGGTCTATCGTATTGTATGCAGTTGACTGTGCTGATCAGCTACATGGATGTGACCTCAACATTTTCCGTAATAGTAAATGCATTGTGCTGCTACTGACAGCCGCATTCGTAGACATTCTAGATGACCCTGAAGTCCTGGCCACTTTTCAGAGACTCCTACACCCTCCACACAGAGTGGTGGCGCTGTTGTGTGGAATATCAGAGGATGACATATCGACTGAATGGTTTGAGGACTGGCAGAGCTGGAGAAAACTTTATCCTGAAGATGAACCTGCTCTCTACATCTCCACCATTCTACAATCCATTGCTGACAGTATGTTCACTATAATACCCTTATAAAGTTTGGGGAAAGTATATTACATTTTTTAATTTTTTTTTTACCTTTATTTAACAAGGCAAGTCAGTTGAGGGCAAATTCTTATTTACAATGACGGCTTACACGGCCAAACCCAGACAACGCTGGGCCAATTGTGCACTGCCCTATGGGACTCCCAATCACAGCCGGTTGTGAAACAGCCTGTATTTGAACTAGGGTGTCCGCAGTGACACCTCTAGCACTGAGCTGCAGAGCCTTAGACCACTGCGCCACTCAGGAGCCAGATACAGCCAGATTCTCATAACATTCAGACATAGGTTTACGTTTTGATTTTTGTTTCTCTGTTTAAAGTGCATGTAACCATTATTGAATTATACTCAGAAAATTACATACCATCTAGAACTTACAGGCTAAACTTTCAGTTCATTAAACTCACCCATTTCACAATTTTCAACTGAGACCTACCGATAGGTTTTTATTTTGACTTTGTATTCAAAAGGTAATACAGAAGAGGCTGGACATGATGTGGAAGCTATGGCAACAACAGAAGCAAAAATCCCTGTGGTCCAGAACCCCAAAGCTGAGGGGACAGAGGATGAGTCAGTGACAGAACCAGAGTGTGTCCAGGATGAAAGTGACAATGTGAGAACAGAGGTCCACCCAAACCAGGCAACGAGCCCCACACATCCCGCCTGCCTCACTGTACAACCAAACAGAGTTCTATGTGGGGTAAGAATTGCTTAACATACTATATAGACAAGGCTGTAATGGCACTGAACAAAGTTCAAAGATTTCTTCTGGACAGCACAGCATAAGGAAAGATTAATGGGACATAACCGGTACAGTGCCTTTAGAAGGTGTTCAGACCTCTTGATTTTTTCCACATTTGTTGTTTTGCAGACTGAATTTTAAATGGATGAACTTGTAGAAGAAAAAGAGGAGGAAGGGAAGCGCTGCCAAGGTACACAATAGTAGATTTTGGTAGACAGAAGGTGCACTTTGGTAAAAGGGGTAAATTGGTTATCAAAAAGAAAGGAGGACCAAGGCACTCTTCATATAATTAATTAAAATTACTTTATTTGTATGGCATGTTCAATAGAAACAAAGTTTTAAAAATCTGTGTTTTGGCTGCATGGCCTTCATCAGGGAGTACAAAGAAATGATAATACAATGTCCTCTTTTAAACAGCTTTTTCCAATCAGCCCTAATTAGAAGAGGGTGTGGTTACAACATTGATTGGACAACACCTAGTAAGCAATACTATACACATTAAAAAGTGAAATACTGTAGATATCTTATCAACATTGTTTACTCCAAGCTAGAAGCATCAGAACGCCTAGAAAGGTAGTTCTAACCTTAAATATGACTGGGCAAAGTGCCAAGAAAAGGAAAGTAATCTATTACATAGTACACAGCAAACATGTACAACAACAGTCTGAACATAAACCATAAACTCAGCAAAAAAAGAAAAGTCCTCTCACTGTCAACTGCATTTATTTTCAGCAAACTTGTATGAACATAACAAGATCCAACAACTGAGACATAAACTGAACTGAAGTTCCACAGACATGTGACTAACAGAAATGGAATAAAGTGTCCCTGAAAAAAGGGGGAGGTCAAAATCAAAAGTAACAGTCAGTATCTGGTGTGGCCACCAGCTGCATTAAGTTAAGTACTGCAGTGCATCTCATCCTCATGGACTGCACCAGATTTGCCAGTTCTTGCTGTGAGATGTTACCCCACTCTTCCACCAAGGCACCTGCAAGTTCCCAGACATTTCTGGGGGGAATGGCCCTAGCTCTCACCCTCCGATCCAACAGGTCCCAGACGTGCTCAATAGGATTGAGATCCGGACTATTCGCTGGCCATGGCAGAACACTGACATTCCTGTCTTGCAGGAAATCACGCACAGAACGAGCAGTATGGCTGGTGGCATTGTCATGCTGGAGGGACATGTCAGGATGAGCCTGCAGGAAGGGTACCACATGAGGGAGGAGGCTGTCTTCCCTGTAACGCACAGCGTTGAGATTGTCTGCAATGAAAACAAGCTCAGTCCGATGCTGTGACACACCACCCCAGACCATGACGGACCCTCCACCTCCAAATCAATCCCGCTCCAGTGTACAGGCCTCAGTGTAACGCTCATTCCTTCGACGATAAACGCGAATCCGACCATCACCTCTGGTGATACAAAACCGCTACTCGTCAGTGAAGAGCACTTTTTGCCAGTCCTGTCTGGTCCAGCGACAGTGGGTTTGTGCCCATAGGTGACGTTGTTGTCTGATGTCTGTTGAGGACCTGCCTTAGAACAGGCCTACAAGCCCTCAGTCCAGCCTCTCTCAGCCTATTGCGGACAGTCTGAGCACTGATGGAGGGATTGTGCATTCCCGGTGTAACTCGGGCAGTTGTTGTTGCCATCCTGTACCTGTCCCACAGGTGTGATGTTCAGATGTAAGTCAGAACTGTAGGATAAATAACAGAGCAGACAATGAAAGGGCTTACAATATTTGATTATGACATTTCTCTAAAACAGGCTATAGACTACATGTGCACCACCAAGTCAGAACATTAGGCTAACTTCTGTGGGGGAGAGAGACCAAATTCTTAGGGTGATGGTCTACAAACAGCTTACTACATTCTCTGGATTTATGGTGCTAGGTTGAATCATGACATCAGTGATCTTATAAATCCTTAAACCCAAGCTTGTCTAGCTTGCTAGCTAATATTGTGAAAGTATGATGTTGACATCAGTCTAATCAAAGCTACAATAAATATAACTTGATTTGACATCATTTTATCTGTGGCTAATGACCTTGAGACTTCTTGGACGGACACTTCTAATGTAAATACACTGCTCAAAAAAATAAAGGGAACACTAAAATAACACATCCTAGATCTGAATGAATGAAATATTCTTATTTTTCTTTACATAGTTGAATGTGCTGACAACAAAATCACACAAAAATTATCAATGGAAATCAAATTTATCAACCCATGGAGGTCTGGATTTGGAGTCACACTCAAAATTAAAGTTGCAATCCTCCTAATGCATTGTCTTGCATTAGGAGGAACCCAGGGCCAACCGCACCAGCATATGGTCTCACAAGGGGTCTGAGGATCTCATCTCGGTACCTAATGGCAGTCAGGCTACCTCTGGCGAGCACATGGAGGGCTGTGCGGCCCCCCAAAGAAATGCCACCCCACACCATGACTGACCCACCGCCAAACCGGTCATGCTGGAGGATGTTGCAGGCAGCAGAACGTTCTCCATGGCGTCTCCAGACTGTCACGTCTGTCACGTGCTCAGTGTGAACCTGCTTTCATCTGTGAAGAGCACAGGGCGCCAGTGGCGAATTTGCCAATCTTGGTGTTCTCTGGCAAATGCCAAACGTCCTGCACGGTGTTGGGCTGTAAGCACAACCCCCACCTGTGGACGTCGGGCCCTCATACCACCCTCATGGAGTCTGTTTCTGACTGTTTGAGCAGACACATGCACATTTTTGGCCTGCTGGAGGTCATTTTGCAGGGCTCTGGCAGTGCTCCTCCTTCTCCTCCTTGCACAAAGGCGGAGGTAGCGGTCCTGCTGCTGGGTTGTTGCCCTCCTACGGCCTCCTCCACATCTCCTGATGTACTGGCCTGTCTCCTGGTAGCACCTCTATGCTCTGGACACTACGCTGACAGACACAGCAAACCTTCTTGCCACAGCTTGCATTGATGTGCCAACCTACCTGAGCCACTTGTGTGGGTTGTAGACTCCGTCTCATGCTACCACTAGAGTGAAAGCCGCCAGCATTCAAAAGTGACCAAAACATCAGCCATGAAGCATAGGAACTGAGAAGTGGTCTAGTCACCACCGGCAGAACCACTCTTTTATTGGGGGTGTCTTGCTAATTGCCTATAATTTCCACCTGTTGTCTATCCCATTTGCACAACAGCATGTGAAATGTATTGTCAATCAGTGTTGCTTCCTAAGTGGACAGTTTGATTTCACAGAAGTGTGATTGACTTGGAGTTACATTGTGTTGTTTAAGTGTTCCCTTTATTTTTTTGAGCAGTGTATATGACACCACCCAATGGGGCTTGAACTGCTTAGCTCTTCCTGTGGATTCGGGGGTGACGTAATGTCCCCATGAGTGACAGAACACTGAGCCAATCATTGCGCAACTAGAGAAGATTTCCAACGCCTATGCTCTGTACTTTCGCTGGCAGCCCCTCCACCACAGAAAGTACTGATCTAGGCTGAAACACCTGCATTTTGGAGCGTCCTTACTCAAGAAAGAGACCATGTTTGTTTGCGGCTTTATTAACTCAAGGAAAACATTGTTTTTTTTACATTGTTTGCAAATTGATATGTGAAACAAATTGATGCCAAAATAACATGCAAAACAGGCAACAACAATATACAGTGCCTTGCGAAAGTATTCGGCCCCCTTGAACTTTGTAACCTTTTGCCACATTTCAGGCTTCAAACATAAAGATATAAAACTGTATTTTTTTGTGAAGAATCAACAACAAGCGGGACACAATCATGAAGTGGAACGACATTTATTGGATATTTCATACTTTTTTAACAAATCAAAAACTAAAAATTGTCCGTGCAAAATTATTCAGCCCCTTTACTTTCAGTGCAGCAAACTCTCTCCAGAAGTTCAGTGAGGATCTCTGAATGATCCAATGTTGACCTAAATGACTAATGATGATAAATACAATCCACCTGTGTGTAATCAAGTCTCCGTATAAATGCACCTGCACTGTGATAGTCTCAGAGGTCCGTTAAAAGCGCAGAGAGCATCATGAAGAACAAGGAACACACCAGGCAGGTCCGAGATACTGTTGTGAAGAAGTTTAAAGCCGGATTTGGATACAAAAAGATTTCCCAAGCTTTAAACATCCCAAGGAGCACTGTGCAAGCGATAATATTGAAATGGAAGGAGTATCAGACCACTGCAAATCTACCAAGACCTGGCCGTCCCTCTAAACTTTCAGCTCATACAAGGAGAAGACTGATCAGAGATGCAGCCAAGAGGCCCATGATCACTCTGGATGAACAGCTGAGGTGGGAGACTCTGTCCATAGGACAACAATCAGTCGTATATTGCACAAATCTGGCCTTTATGGAAGAGTGGCAAGAAGAAAGCCATTTCTTAAAGATATCCATAAAAAGTGTTGTTTAAAGTTTGCCACAAGCCACCTGGGAGACACACCAAACATGTGGAAGAAGGTGCTCTGGTCAGATGAAACCAAAATTGAACTTTTTGGCAACAATGCAAAACGTTATGTTTGGCGTAAAAGCAACACAGCTCATCACCCTGAACACACCATCCCCACTGTCAAACATGGTGGTGGCAGCATCATGGTTTGGGCCTGCTTTTCTTCAGCAGGGACTGGGAAGATGGTTAAAATTGATGGGAAGATGGATGGAGCCAAATACAGGACCATTCTGGAAGAAAACCTGATGGAGTCTGCAAAAGACCTGAGACTGGGACGGAGATTTGTCTTCCAACAAGACAATGATCCAAAACATAAAGCAAAATCTACAATGGAATGGTTCAAAAATAAACATATCCAGGTGTTAGAATGGCCAAGTCAAAGTCCAGACCTGAATCCAATCGAGAATCTGTGGAAAGAACTGAAAACTGCTGTTCACAAATGCTTTCCATCCAACCTCACTGAGCTTGAGCTGTTTTGCAAGGAGGAATGGGAAAACATTTCAGTCTCTCGATGTGCAAAACTGATAGAGACATACCCCAAGCGACTTACAGCTGTAATCGCAGCAAAAGGTGGCGCTACAAAGTATTAACTTAAGGGGGCTGAATAATTTTGCACGCCCAATTTTTCAGTTTTTGATTTGTTAAAAAAGTTTGAAATATCCAATAAATGTCGTTCCACTTCATGATTGTGTCCCACTTGTTGTTGATTCTTCACAAAAAAATACAGTTTTATATCTTTATGTTTGAAGCCTGAAATGTGGCAAAAGGTCGCAAAGTTCAAGGGGGCCGAATACTTTCGCAAGGCACTGTATATACAGTACCAAAGGTTTGGACACACCTACTCATTCAAGTGTGTGCAAAGATGTTATCAAGGCAACGGGTGGCTACTGAAGAATCTCAAATATAACACTTTTTTGGTTACTACATGATTCCATATGTGTTGTTTCATAGTGTTGATGTCTTCACTATTATTCTACAATGTAGAAAATAGTAAAAATAAAGAAAAACCCTGTAATGACTAGGTGTGTAAAACCCTTTGACTGGGACTGTATTTAATAAAACATTTGTTTATTTATTTATTTCATAAACAGGTGGGGCAGAGCCTTTACAGCCCCACCTGCCCTGGAGGATGGTTTGCCACTGTCCTACTAACCTAAATGACAGAGTGAAAAGAAGGAAGCCTGTACAGAAACATTTTTATCCCCCAAAACATGCATCCTGTTTGCAATTACGCACTAAAGTAAAACTGCAAAAAATGTGTCAAAGAAATTGTCTATGTCCTAAATACAAAGCGTTATGTTTGGGGAAAAACCAACACATCACTGAGCACCACACTTCATATTTATTTATTAATTTTTTGTGAATTTTACCCCTTTTTCTCCCCAATTTCGTGGTATCCAATTGTTGTAGTAGTTACTAATTTGTCTCATTGCTACAACTCCCGTACGGGCTCGGGAGAGACGAAGGCTGAATGTCATGCGTCCTCCGATACACAACCCAACCAGCCATACTGCTTCTTAACACAGCGCGCATCCAACCCGGAAGCCAGCTGCACCAATGTGTCGGAGGCTACACCGTGCACTTGGCAACCTTGGCTAGCGCGCACTGCGCCCGGCCCGCCACAGGAGTCGCTGGTGCGCGATGAGACAAGGAGATCCCTACCGACCAATCCCTCCCTAACCCGGACGACGCTAGGCCAATTGTGCGTCGCCCCACGGACCTCCCGGTCGGTTACGACAGAGCCTGGGCGCGAACCCAGGGACTCTGATGGCACAGCTGGCGCTGCAGTACAGCAGTGTCTGTTTTCTGTTTTCCAACAGACACTGGGAGTTTAAATTCACCTTTCCGCAGGACAATAACCTAAAACACAAGGCTAAATATAATCATCTATGGCATATAACAACGATCAACAAGCAACTTGACAGAGCTTGAAGAATTTTTGTAGGAATATTGTACAATCCAGGTGTGCAAAGCTCTTAGAGGCTTACCTGGAAAGACTCACAGCTGTAATTGCTGCCAAATGTGATTCTAAAAGGTCTCAAGGTTGTGAATACTTATGTAAATGAGATATTTCTGTATTTCATTTTCAATCAATTTGAAAACATTTCTAAAACATGTTTTCACTTTGTCATTATTGGGTATTGTGTGTAGATGGGTGAGAATTTTTTTTTTGTATACATTTTTAATTCCGGCTGCAACGCAACAAGGTAAGTCAAGGGGGAAGAATACTTTCTGAAGGCAATGTACATGATACTGTCATAAGTGTACATTTTTCTGATTATTTCTTGATTCATATCGAGGCGCACACTTAAATTACACTCAAATTATAATCAGCCCAGGACAACTTTATTTGCAAGTGCAGTTCTTTTTGAGCCAACTCCTATTAAGCCTAGAATACGATTGCTTCCAGTATCTGATGTCTCCATGATGACTGTACATGTTTTACAGGACCATGCAACTATTTTCATAATCTTTTCAAATAAACTGGACAACCAATTGAAAATGGAGGTGGAGTTTTCCTCTAAAGATTCAGCTGCAAAACGGGTTTTAGGGATTTTGGAGAATGAATACACCATCAGTGTTAATGCGCCTGGTAAGTAGGCTAACCTTTAGAGACTTTCGATCGCAAAGCTATAGAGAAAAATGTAGACCGCTTACCCAGTCTGTTTCACTTTCACTTATTATTCTATTTCACTATTACATTCTTATTGTGGACATTTCTTTGACCAATGTGAATAACTTGAAGTGATTTGCCAGCCACTATTCTGTACAATAGATAAAGAATGCTAACCCAGATAAATTTTATCTTTACCAGATATGCCAGCAGGAGAGGTGTCACTCACTCTGCATGGCAACGACTCACCAGTCTGTTTGAGGCCTGTAACATACTACACAGCCATGGGAGAAGTCAGTCGTTACCTTGAACTTGCAGCTGCTCCCATGGACTTTATGTGTCAGGTGAGAGTGCTCAGTAATAGAGTGAAAACAGAATACTGAAGACTGACAAACTCTGTTTTCAACACCTCTAAATAATTGATTTTGAAAGGGATAGTTCACCCAAAATACAAAATGACATATTGGTTTCTTAACCCTGTAAGCAGTGTATGGACAAGGTTTGACAGAAATCCATGCTTTGTTTAAGTTTCTATGGCACTGTTTCCAAATTCTAACATTTTATCATTTGTGCCAAATCCAAGTCCTGGTGCCGATATTAGAATTTTGTCCAAATCATCTGAAAGTATCTCAAAATCATTGTGAAGCTCAACAAAAATCAGTTTTAGATGATTTGAACATGATGTATGAAAAACGCTAATATCGGTACCATGACTTGAATGGGATTTGTGCCACAAATGCGAGTCCCTGTTACCATTTACTAGGCTTGCAACAAGCCAAGGTGCTGGGGATGGGCTTAAAATGAAAGCTACGGCCCCAAGCATCAGGGGTTCCATCCCAGTGATAAGCACACATTTTGTGTTTTAACCCTATCCCAAACCTTAACCTTAACCAGTTGGAATTACTGCCTAAACTTAAGTTTCGCTTTCGTTTTTGTGCAGTTTGACTGAAAGCTAACATATGGCGAATACGCTGTAATTAAAAGGGCTTAAGAGGCCATCTCCTGTTGCCTGCAGTTATGTCAAATGTCTAAATATTTAATTGGAGGCTGCACTGCATTTCACACAGGCTAAAGCTTCAAGGAAACCTAAAAAACATTTCTATTTCAATTCTTTAGAACATATTCTATTTCCTTCAATAGTGTGTTGTTCATTTCTATGTTTCTAGGCATTCAATATCACATCCAACGCCACAGAGTCACTTGACAATATGCTGACAGACTCGTTAAAAGGCAGGATTCCTGCAAGTGGAATTCATGTGTTTGGAATCAGACAGATTGAGAAAGACAATATGGCTGCATGTAAGTGCTTTACATTTTGACCAGAAAATATAATGGAATGATACATTTGCTTGTCTACACACTTAACAGTTCTATTGTAACTGCTATTGCGCGTTTTTGTTGTAAGGAAAAACCATGTGCTAGTGTCATGTATTGTCATGTTGTGTCTTGTTTCTGTCCTTTCCCTTCACCCTGTCTCCCTCTGCTGGTCGTTATTAGGTTACCTTTTCTCCCCCTCTTTCCCCCAGCTGTTCCTTGTCTCCTCCTAACTACCTCGTCACCCCTTTTCCCACCTGTTCCCTTTTTCCCTCTGATTAGTCCTCTATATCTCTCTCTGTTTTTGTTTCTGTCTTTGTCGGATTCTTGTTTGTGTTATTCATGCCTGAACCAGACTATCGTCATGTTTGCTGCAACCTTGTCCTGTCCTGTCGGAATCTGCCGGTCCATCTGAGCCTACGTATGTTTTGTTATTAAAGAAGCCCTGTTTACGTTAGTTCGCTTTTGGGTCCTCATTCACGCACCTCTAACAGCTAGCTAGTTTCTAGTGAATACTTACACTACATTGTTGTAGATTTTTCACAAGAGAGTAAAGGGAGTTCCTCAAACAATTCAACTAATCTCAGTCAGGCATTTTTTTAATCATATTATTTCAAATCAAGTGATAGTTGCGGCCAAATATATTGGCGCCATTGCACTTTCCCCTATTTCTTATAAAATAAGTTGACATTTAAACATTTGGCCATCAGACCTTGTAATTGGATTTTCCACATTACATTTTTTTAAACTTAAGTTTACTATTTTAATTGAGAAAATAAAGATAAATGGCATTGCAATATTATTGCCATCCAGGAGCTAGTAATTGGTTGCACAGCCTTTGGCCAAGATAAATACAGACAAATGCGTCTTGTTAACTGCAGCTTTCTACTGGCAATTTGGCCCACTTTTTAGCAAGAAACTGCTCTAATTCTTCAATGTTTAATGAGTGCCCTCCAACTGCTGTTTTCAGATCTTGCCATAAGTTTTGGATGTGATTCGATGGACACTCCAAAACAGTCCAGCATCTCTTACTGAATCATTCCTGGGTGCTTTCTGATGTGCGTTTGGGGTCGTTTTCCTGATGAAAAACCCATAACCTTCAATGGGGACCCAGTTTTTGGACACCGGGTTGAACATTGGACTCCAAAACACCTGATAATCTGCTGATTTCATGATGTCTTGCACGCATTCAAGGCTCCCAGTACCAGAGGCAGCAAAGCAACCCCACAGCATTATCAAACCTCGCCATGTTTGACTGTAGGGAGGTTGTTATTTTCTTTGAATGCTTCATTTGTCTGTCAGTAAACACTGTATTGCCAAAGAGCTCTAATTTCATTTTGTTGGTCCACAGAACATGTTCCCCAGGATTTAGGCTTGTTTTAGGTGGGTTTTTGAGTTCAATCAGGTTTTCTTCTGTCTCCTTCAGCAGTGGAGTCTTTCTATGATTTGTTTACCAACAACAAAATGAAGCATTCAAAGAAAAGAACACCTACCCTACAATCAATTATGGGGGAGGTTCGATAACGCTGTGGCGTTGCTTTGCTGCCTCTGGTACTGGAAGCCTTGAATGTGTGCAAGACATCATGAAATCATCAGATGATCAAATCAAAGTTTATTTGTCACGTGCGCTGAATACAACAGGTGTAGTAGATCTTGCAGTGAAATGCTTACTTACAGGCTCTAACCAATAGTGCAAAAAAGTATTAGGTGAACAATAGGTAAGTAAAGAAATAAATCAACAGTAAAAAGATAGGCTATATACAGTGGCGAGGCTATAAAAGTAGAGAGGCTACATACAGACACTGGTTAGTCAGGCTGATTGAGGTAGTATGTACATGTAGATATGGTTAAAGTGACTATGCATAACAGAGAGTAGCAGTAGCGTAAAAGAGGGGTTGGCGGGTGGCGGGACACAATGCAGATAGCCCGGTTAGCCAATGTGCGGGAGCACTGGTTGGTTGGGCCAATTGAGGTAGTATGTACATGAATGTATAGTTAAAGTGATTATGCATATATGATAGACAGAGAGTAGCAGCAACGTAAAAAGTTGTTTCGGAGTGTCAATGTTCAACCCATGTCTGCAAACTGTCTCTGTTGAAGGTTGTGGGTCTTCCAGCAGGATAACAACCCCAAAAAACACATCAAAAGCATGCAGGATTTGATAAAAAAAGAAACGCTGGACTGTTCTGGAGTGGCAAGAGTCTAGATCTGAATCACATACATGACCTATGGCGAGAGCTGAAAAAACAGTTGGTGGAGGGCACCCCTCAAACATTGAATGATTAGATATGTTTGCTGCTGGAGAGTGGCCCAAATTTCCAGTAGAAAGATGCATCAAGCTCACAAGAAGCATTTGTTGGCAGTTATCTTGGCTAGTCATTTTGTTCATGCTATTTGTTTTAATAACTTAAGTTAACAAAAATGTAATTTGCTCTGCAATGTTGAAATTCAATAACAATGAGTGGAGACATTTGATTATTTTAATTTCAATTTATTTTAGAAGAAATAGGGAATTAGTTCAGAAAAGCGCAACTGTTTTTGCTTTTTTTTTTATGAGGAAAAAAATACAGACAGTGGCTCTAAGCAGAGTTGGTGTCAATTCCATTTAAAAATAGGGGGTTGATTGAAATTCCCTATATATTGGGAATCAAAAGACACTAAAACATAAAGAATGAAGAAAAACAAACGTTCAATTTGGGTTATAACAGTTTAATACATTTGTAGTAAGCAAGCCCAAAAGCCACGTAAGTTATTTTCTTATTTCTTTGGCATTACCATTTAATTACAGGAACTTTTACAGATTATGCCTTATATTAATTACAGATTGTGAGATTAAATTTACTCTGACAGTCAGCTTAATTCATAGTTGGATGTACAGTGGGGAGAATAAGTATTTGACACACTGCCGACTTTGCAGGTTTTCCTACTTACAAAGCATGTTAAATTAATTTGCATTTTATTGCATGACATAAGTATTTGATACATCAGAAAAGCAGAACTTAATATTTGGTACAGAAACCTTTGTTTGCAATTACAGAGATCATCCGTTTCCTGTAGTTCTTGACCAGATTTGCACACACTGCAGCAGGGATTTTGGCCCACTCCTCCATACAGACTTTCTCCAGATCCTTCAGGTTTCGGGGCTGTCGCTGGGCAATACAGACTTTCAGCTCCCTCCAAAGATTTTCTGTTGGGTTCAGGTCTGGAGACTGGCTAGGCCACTCCAGGACCTTGAGATGCTTCTTACGGAGCCACTCCTTAGTTGCCCTGGCTGTGTATTTCGGGTTGTTGTCATGCTGGAAGACCCAGCCACGACCCACCTTCAATGCTCTAACTGAGGGAAGGAGGTTGTTGGTCAAGATCTCGCGATACATGGCCCCATCCATCCTCCCCTCAATACGGTGCAGTCATCCTGTCCCCTTTGCAGAAAAGCATCCCCAAAGAATGATGTTTCCACCTCCATGCTTCATGGTTGGGATGGTGTTCTTGGGGTTGTACTCATCCTTCTTCTTCCTCCAAACACGGCGAGTGGAGTTTAGACCAAGAAGCTCTATTTTGGTCTCATCAGACCACATGACCTTCTCCCATTCCTCCTCTGGATCATCCAGATGGTCATTGGCAAACTTCAGACAGGCCTGGACATGCGCTGGCTAGAGCAGGGGGACCTCATGGATTTTAATCCATGACGGCGTAGTGTGTTACTAATGGTTTTCTTTGAGACTGTGGTCCCAGCTCTCTTGAGGTCATTGAACAGGTCCTGCCGTGTAGTTCTGGGCTGATCCCTCACCTTCCTCATGATCATTGATGCCCCACGAGGTGAGATCTTGCATGGAGCCCCAGACCGAGGGCGATTGACCGTCATCTTGAACTTCTTCCATTTTCGAATAATTGCGCCAACAGTTGTTGCCTTCTCACCAAGCTGCTTGCCTATTATCCTGTAGCCCATCCCAGCCTTGTGCAGGTCTACAATTTTATCCCTGATGTCCTTACACAGCTCTCTGGTCTTGGCCACTGTGGAGAGGTTGGAGTCTGTTTGATTGAGTATGTGGACAGGTGTCTTTTATACAGGTAACGAGTTCAAACAGGTGCAGTTAATACAGGTAATGAGTTGAGAACAGGAGGGCTTCTTAAAGAAAAACTAACAGGTCTGTGAGAGACGGAATTCTTACTGGTTGGTAGGTGATCAAATACTTATGCTATGCAATAAAATGCAAAATAATTACTTAAAAATCATACAATGTGATTTTCTGGATTTTTGTTTTAGATTCCGTCTCTCACAGTTGAAGTGTACCTATGATAAAAATTACAGACCTCTACATGCTTTGTAAATAGGAAAACCTGCAAAATCGGCAGTGTATCAAATACTTGTTCTCCCCACTGGATATAAATCCATCCTAAAGCAGACAGTTATGTTTATGAATTTGGATAAATGGGACACTTCAAGAAAAATAAGTTGCAAAAATGTGATTTTTTAAAAATGACTGATGAACTACCATTCACCTGCTGTAACCTGCTTTTATCTGGCACATCCAAAAATGTTATCTGGACATTCAGAAATGCCATCAAATCATTTTTTTATCTAAGAGTTCAAGAATCTTATCCCCATTGAGTTACGTTGACATCCAGGGATATGATCCAAGGTCCAAAAGGTCAATACATTCTGTGTTCTAGGTGAATTGGGAACATTTCTTTTTTATCAAGTTCAACTTATATCCTGAAGGTTTTGAGTCTTCAAGAACGTTCATAACAAGTGGAATAGATCACATTTGACTGTTTTGTCACTCAGATCAGCGAAAGCAGGAGCTTCCCACTCTGCTTCATTTTGCTGCAAAGTATGGGCTGAAGAAGCTTACCACAGTCCTTCTACAGTGTCCAGGTGCCTTGCAGGCCTACAGCGTGATGAATAAGAATGGAGACTACCCAAATACACTGGCAGAGAGGAGCGGCTTCTCTGACCTGAGACAGTTCATGGACGACTTTGTGGTAAGTCCATTGTTAGTATATTCATTCAGTGATGTGTTTATCTTGTATCTCTCTAGTGTGATCTCAATTTTGGAAAATGCTCTGGATTGCACAACAATGATTTCGAATAACAGCCACCGGTAAATCTTATTGTAGTAACTTTGTGAAATCATATCTTTAGTGAAGACTAAGACTATGTGCACGGTATCTTGTATGTAGGAGACGGCTGACATGCTGAAGTCTCATATCAAAGAGTCCATCTCGGCTAAAGAAGATGAGGACGTGTACGAGTCCACGTCCAACTCCTCTCGAGATATCATCATGAAATATTCCCTAAACCCCGGGTGCCAAGAAGACATCTATGAGTCCATGATGGGGTTAAGCCCAGACTACATGGAAGACCTATGTATGATTTATTACATGAAGTACCATTTCCCTTTGATGATGATGACGATGATGACGATGATGATGGATTACTATTATCTTTGAATATTTATTTCCCTCAGATGAGGACATGGGGAAGGCATTAGGAGAGTCGCATAACCCAGAAGAAAGCATACTTAGAAAATTCTTTCAAGGTAAATTGACAAAATACTAATGGTGGAAAAACCAATATCGATTATTCAATATGATATTGATATCGTTGGATATCGATAAACAGTGCAATCGAAAAGTATTCAGAATCCTTGACTTTTTCCACATTTTGTTACGTTACAGCCTTATTCTAAAATGTATTAAATGTTTTTTTCTCTCATCAATCTATGCACAATGCCCTATAATGACAAAGTACAAATAGGTTTTTAGAAATTTTTGCAAATAAAAAAACTGAAATATCACATTTATGAAGTTATTCAGATTTACTCTGTACTTGTTGAAGCACTTTTGACAGAGATTACAACCTTGAGTCTTCTTGGGAATGACGCTCCAAGCTTTGCACACCTGTATCAAATCGGGTTCAAGTCCGGGCTCTGGCTAGGCCACTCAAGGACATTCAAAGACTTGTCTCAAAGCCAGTTCTGCGTTGTCTTGGCTGTGTGCTTAGGGTCGTTGTCCTGTTGGAAGGTGAACCTTCGCCCCAGTCTGAGGTCCTGAGCAAGTTCTCATCAAGAATCTCTCTGTACTTCGCTCCGTTCATCTTTCCCTCGATCCTGACTAGTCTCCCAATACCTACCGCTGAAAAACATCCACACAGAATGATGCTGCCACCACCATGCTTCAACGAAGGGATGGTGCCAGGTTTTCTCCAGACGTGACGCTTGGCATTCAGGCCAAATAATACAATCTTGGTTTCATCAGACCAGAGAATCTTGTTTCTAATGGTCTGAGAGTCCTTTAGGTGCCTTTAGGCAAACTTCAAGAAAGGCTGTCATGTGCCTCTTACTGAGGAGTGGCTTCCTTCTGGCCACTCTACCATAAAGGCCTGATGGGTGGAGTGCTGCAGAGATGGTTGTCCTTCTGAAAGGTTATCTCATCTAAGAAATTTGGAACCACCAAGATTCTTCCTATAGCTGGCTGCCTGGCCAAACTGAACAATCGGGGAGAAGGGCCTTGGTCAGGGATGTGACAAAGAACCCGATGGTCGCTCTGTCAGAGCTCCAGAGTTGCCTAACCTTTCAGAAGGACAACCATCTCTGCAGCACTCCACCAATCAGGCCTTTATGCTAAATTGGCCAGATGGAAACCACTCCTCAGTAAAAGGCATATGACAGTCTGCTTGGAGTTTGCCAAAAGGCACATAAAGACTCACACCATGGAGCAAAAAGTTTCTCTGGTCTGTTGAAACCAAGATTGAACTCTTTGCCCTGAATGGGAAGCATCACATCTGGAGGAAACCTGGCACCATCACTACGGTGAAGCATGGTGTTGGCAGCATCATGCTGTGGGGATGTTTTTTAGCAGCAGGGACTGGGAGACTAGTCAGGATCGAGGGAAAGATGAACGGAGCAAAGTTCAGACAAATCCTTGATGAAAACCTGCTCCAGAGCGCTCAGGACCCCAGACTGGGGCGAAGGTTCACCTTCCAACAGGGCAATGACCTTAAGCACACAGCCAAGACAATGCAGGAGTGGCTTCGGGACAAGTCTCTTTATGTCCTTGAGTGGCCCAGCCAGAGCCCAGAATGGAACCCGATCAAACATCTCTGGAGAGACCTGAAAATAACTGTGCAGGGATGCTCCCCATCTTACCTCCTAGAGCTTGTGTGGATCTGCAGAGAAGAATGAGAGAAACTTAGCAAATACAGGTGTTCCAAACTTGTAGCATCATACCCAAGAAGACTCCACTCTGTAATCGCTGCCAAAGGTGCTTCAGCAAAGTACTGAGTTAAGGGTCTGAATACTTAAATGTAAATGTGATATATCCGTTTTAGATTTTTATTAACTTTGCAAAAATCTCTAAAACCTGTTTGTGTTTGTCATTACGGGTATTGAGTGTAGATTGATGATGGTGTCTGAATATAATCTGAATGCACTATAATTGTCTGCTTATGGGCCCTCAATGTTTGATGGGGTTCTCATTGTCTTTAAACTGGTTGGGTAAGTTGATGTCCCCAGAGCATTCACATCTGGCTCAAGGGGCAATTAACAGTTGTCTAAACTTCACTACGAAATACTGTACTGCATTGTACTGTAATTGGACTTGTGGACGTACTCTTTTTTTCAACAAATTGTGTGGCTTTTTTAAGGGAAACCTGATGCAGGTGTGGCCCAAGTTGGGGAGCATACAGCTAATGAAGAGGTGGAAGAACCAGAGGAGTGTGAGGAGGAAGACCCTTACAACATGTGTGCTCAAGATCAAATCTATGACATGGTGGACGAGAATGCAACCTATATCCCAGACATTTTAAACCGTCCACCAGCTCCAATTCCGAGACCTGTAACGTTTTCAGAGCCTGAGGAGTCCAAGACCTACATCTCAAGAGGTACATGACTGAACAGCACTAGTGTTCTCCAAAGCTATTAGCTAGTGCATAAGTCGCCAAACCAGCGGTGTATTTAAGGTCCAGGTGAATGACTATGCTTTTCACAGTGTTTTCGGGAAATGAAGAATCAAATCCACAGAGGAACCTCAGAGAAGTCCCATCAAACACAGGTACATATCAAATTGAACATCACTTGAGATTGTATTTTCTATGCATTGCACATTGCCCTGAATCACAGCTTCTCCACTAATTAGTTAACAATGTATGTGTCTCCAAACCTCCAGTGAGGCCTGTGAGTGACGGAGGGGCCACCTCCTCTTCCCACGACCCCTATGCTGGAATGAAGACCCCAGGCCAGAGGCAGCTCATAGCCTTGCAGGAGAAAGTGAAGGTGGGGGTCCTGAGTGTGGATGATGCTGTGCAGGAATTCAAGACCTGGCAGTTGGACCAGGATAGGAGATCTCAGTCTCTGCGCTATCAACAGGTACAGTAGTAGATTATAGTTAATACTAATATCTCTTGGCAGAACACAAGAAACCGATATTTTCTGTGGCCCGGGCCTAGCTTTTGGGTGTACAATGATTATCTGAAATACTACCTCCATGAATTCAGAAAATATTATTTTGTCACAGGAAAATCTGAAAAAATTACGAGACAGCATTTCCAGACGCCATAAAGAGAGGGAGAAGATTGGGAAGGAGATTGGTAGGCATATTTGGAGACTCTTCTATACTTTCCCTCTACATGTGACAAGATGTATTTTATAGGCTACTTCAACTGCAATTACAGTACCAGTCAAAAGTTTGGACACACCTACTCGTTCCAGGTTCTCTTAATTTTTACTATTTTCTACATTGTAGAATAATAGTGAAGACATCCCAACTATGAAATAACACATATGGAATAATGTGGTAACCAAAAAAAGTGTTAAACAAATCCAAATATATTTTCTATTTGAAATTCTTCAAAGTAGCCACCCTTTGCCTTGATGACAACTTTGCACATTTCATTTATCAAGCTACTGAAAAGTGTAATTTTTTTATTTTAATAGCCTTTCCTCTTTGACTATGCCTACAATTATGTCAGTCCAGAAGACAGCATTAGTGGTCACATTTGATCAGTTGTGTAAAGTACTTAAAAACTTCTTTGGGATCGGTGTCCATTCCACGGGACAGTTGAGGTAACGTAGGCTAATGCAATTAGCATGAGGTTGTAAGTAACAAGAACATTTCCCAGGACATAGATATGTCTGATATTGGCAGAAAGCTTAAATTCTTGTTAATCTAACTGCACTGTCCAATTTACAGTAGCTATTACAGTGAAAGAATACCATGCTATTGTTTGAGGAGAGTGCACAATTTTGAACATGAAAAGTTATTAATAAACAAATTAGGCACATTTGGGCAGTCTTGATTGAACAGAAATGCAATGGTTCATTGGATCAGTCTAAAACTGTGCATATACACTGAATCCATCTAGTGGCCAAAATCTAAATTGCATCTAGGCTGGAGTTATACATTATGGCCTTTCTCTTGCATTTCAAAGATGATGGTACAAAAAAATACAAAGAAGTTAAAGTAGCCTTTTGTTGTCACCAGCACAATGTGCTCTTGTGTAATGATCATGCTGTTTAATCAGCTTCTTGATATTCCACACCCGTCAGGTGGATGGATTATCTTGGCAAATTAAAATTGCTCACTAACAGGGATGTAAACTAATTTGTGCACCATTTTTTTGAGAAATAAGCTTTCCGTGCATATGGAAATATTTTATGGATCTTTTATTTCCCAAACCAGAAACCGTTGATTGATGGCAGCATTTGCGCGAAACTGAAAGCGCGAACCACTGCTTTTAACCAGGGCAAGGTGACCGGAAACATGACCCAATACAAACAGTGTAGCTATTCCCTCCGCAAGGCAATCAAACAAGTACAGTGCCTTGCGAAAGTATTCGGCCCCCTTGAACTTTGCGACCTTTTGCCACATTTCAGGCTTCAAACATAAAGATATAAAGCTGTATTTTTTTGTGAAGAATCAACAACAAGTGGGACACAATCTTGAAGTGGAACGATCTTTTATTGGATATTTCAAACTTTTTTAACAAATCAAAAACTGAAAAATTGGGCGTGCAAAATTATTCAGCCCCCTTAAGTTAATACTTTGTAGCGCCACCTTTTGCTGCGATTACAGCTGTAAGTCACTTGGGGTATGTCTCTATCAGTTTTGCACATCGAGAGACTGACATTTTTTCCCATTCCTCCTTGCAAAACAGCTCGAGCTCAGTGAGGTTGGATGGAGAGCATTTGTGAACAGCAGTTTTCAGTTCTTTCCACAGATTCTCGATTGGATTCAGGTCTGGACTTTGACTTGGCCATTCTAACACCTGGATATGTTTATTTTTGAACCATTCCATTGTAGATTTTGCTTTATGTTTTGGATCATTGTCTTGTTGTCTCAGGTCTTTTGCAGACTCCATCAGGTTTTCTTCCAGAATGGTCCTGTATTTGGCTCCATCCATCTTCCCATCAATTTTAACCATCTTCCCTGTCCCTGCTGAAGAAAGTCAGGCCCAAAGCATGATGCTGCCACCACCATGTTTGACAGTGGGGATGGTGTGTTCAGCTGTGTTGCTTTTACGCCAAACATAACGTTTTGCATTGTTGCCAAAAAGTTCCATTTTGGTTTCATCAGACCAGAGCACCTTCTTCCACATGTTTGGTGTGTCTCCCAGGTGGCTTGTGGCAAACTTTAAACAACACTTTTCATGGATATCTTTAAGAAATGGCTTTCTTCTTGCCACTCTTCCATAAAGGCCAGATTTGTGCAATATACGACTGATTGTTGTCCTATGGACAGAGTCTCCCACCTCAGCTGTTCATCCAGAGTGATCATGGGCCTCTTGGCTGCATCTCTGATCAATCTTATCCTTGTATGAGCTGAAAGTTTAGAGGGACGGCCAGGTCTTGGTAGATTTGCAGTGGTCTGATACTCCTTCCATTTCAATATTATCGCTTGCACAGTGCTCCTTGGGATGTTTAAAGCTTGGGAAATCTTTTTGTATCCAAATCCGGCTTTAAACTTCTTCACAACAGTATCTCGGACCTGCCTGGTGTGTTCCTTGTTCTTCATGATGCTCTCTGCGCTTTTAACGGACCTCTGAGACTATCACAGTGCAGGTGCATTTATACGGAGACTTGATTACACACAGGTGGATTGTATTTATCATCATTAGTCATTTAGGTCAACATTGGATCATTCAGAGATCCTCACTGAACTTCTGGAGAGAGTTTGCTGCACTGAAAGTAAAGGGGCTGAATAATTTTGCACGCCCAATTTTTCAGTTTTTGATTTGTTAAAAAAGTTTGAAATATCCAATAAATGTCGTTCCACTTCATGATTGTGTCCCACTTGTTGTTGATTCTTCACAAAATACAGTTTTATATCTTTATGTTTGAAGCCTGAAATGTGGCAAAAGGTGGCAAAGTTCAAGGGGGGCGAATACTTTCGCAGGGCACTGTATCAGTATAGAGACAAAGTAGAGTCGCAATTCAATGGCTCAGACACAAGAGGTATGTGGCAGGGTCTACAGTCAATCACGGATTACAAAAAGAAAACCAGCCCCGTCGCGGACCAAGATGTCTTGCTCCCAGACAGACGAAATAACTTTTTTGCCCGCTTTGAGGACAATACAGTGCCACTGACAAGGCCCGCTCCCCAAACCTGCGGGCTCTCCTTCACTGCAGCTGACTTGAGTAAAACTTTAAATGTGTTAACCCTCGCAAGGCTGCAGGCCCAGACGGCATCCCCAGTCGCGTCCTCAGAGCATGCGCAGACCAGCTGGCTGGTGTGTTTACTGAATTGGTCCACCCACACAGACAACATTGTGAAGAAGGCGCAGCAGCGCCTCTTCAACCTCGGAGGCTGAAGAAATGTGGCTTGTCACCAAAAGCACTCACAAACTTCTACAGATGCACAATTGAGAGCATCCTGTCAGGCTGTATCACTGCCTGTTACAGCAGCTGCTCCGCTCACAACCGTAAGGCTCTCCAGAGGGTAGTGAGGTCTGCACAACGCATCACCGGGGGCAAACTACCTGCCCTCCAGGACACCTGGACACCTGTCACAGGAAGGCCATAAAGATCAAGGACAACAACCACCCGAGCCACTGCCTGTTCACCCCGCTATCATCCAGAAGGCGAGGCCAGTACAGGTACATCAAAGCAGGGACCGAGAGACTGAAAAACAGCTTCTATCTCAAGGCTATCAGACTGATAAACAGCCACCACTAACATTGAGTGGCTGCTGCCAACATACTGACTCAACTCCAGTCACTTTAATAATGTAAAAATGTATGAAAAAATGTATCACTAGCCACTTTAAACAATGCCTCTTCATATAATATTTACATACCCTACACTACTCATCTCATATGTATATACTGTACTCGATACCATCTACTGCATCTTGTCTATGCCGTTCTGTACCATTCTCATTCATATATTTTTATTTACATATTCTTCATTCCTTTACACTTGTGTTGTGAAAGGTTGTGAAATTGTTAGGTTAGATTACTCGTTGGTTATTACAGCAATGTCGGAACTAGAAGCACAAGCATTTCACTACACTCGCATTAACATCTGCTAACCATGTGTATGTGACAAATAAAATTTGATTGATTGATTGATTTCAGCTCATGAAACATGGGACCAACACTTTACATGTTGCGTTTATATTTTTGTCCAGTATAAAATCATGATAATGTTACAGTAAAACACTTAAATGGAAATACTTTGGAACATATACTGTATGTACTGTATATATGACATTTAGCTTATTGTTGATGATTGATGCTTATTGTTGATCTTTCCTCTTCCCTGTGAGGTCTGGAGATAAGCGCCCCTTTGCAGAGGAACCTTAACTGGGGCTCGAACATGGCTGTGGAGTGTTCTGTGAATGAACCTGCCCCACAGGTCATGACCGAAACGCCTCCTGTGGCCCGGCCAATCCAGAGAAGCACTTGGAAGACTGGCAGTACCTCCAGCACATCTAGTGAGTCTTATCTGTCATTTTCATGTCACTGTGATATACTATCAAAAATGACAGCTGATGTAGTTTTGATGTTGGATATATTGCAAGATGATGTTAGCGTGGATTGTCTTGATCAATAATCTATTTTAGTAGAAAGATTATTCTATAAGAACACACGGTCATTTGTTGTGCTGATCAACTCTGATTATTTCCATATCATCTATGGTCATTATGTCTAAAAGATTAGACCGGTAGCTGCAGTTCTCTCCCCATTATTGTTGCTTTACTCAGCTCAGGGGGGGGGGGAGTTCATCACATCCTACTGCAGGCTCTTAACTCTTCAAGAAATTGTTTTACATTTACTTGTCGTGTTTCTTTCCTGAGCGTATAGTTTTGACTTTTACTTTCTCAGGTAGTGGCAGCAACAGACTCAGCACACATAGTAACATGAGCTACAGCAGTGGAACTGAGCCTGAGTTTGAGGTAAGGCCAAATTGTTCTTCAAAGCCCAGTTCACCCAACACGCTTCTGGTATATTTATGTCTTTGTGAATACATGGCTTAGTCAACAAAGCTAAATAGCTTATCCTTATTCCTACATGTAGTTGCTGAGAGACATTAAATCCAATTGAGTCAAATCACCGCAAAAAGCGTTACGTTATAAACACCTTTGTAATTGATCTAAAGCATCTTGATATTTAAAAATCATACTTAGGAAGGCACCATGTACAGTCGTGGCCAAAAGTTTTGAGCATGACACAAAAATGTATTTTCACAAACTCTGCTGCCTCAGTTTGTATGATAGAAATTTGCATATACTCCAGAATGTTATGAAGAGTGATCAGATGAATTGCAATTAATTGCAAAGTCCCTCTTTTCCATGCAAATTAACTGAATCCCCCAAAAAACATTTCCACTGCATTTCAGCCCTGCTACAAAAGGACCAGCTGACATCATGTCAGTGATTCTCTCGTTAACACAGGTGTGAATGTTGACGAGGACAAGGCTGGAGAGCACTCTGTCATGCTGATTGAGTTCGAATAACAGACTGGAAGCTTCAAAAGGAGGGTGGTGCTTGGAATCATTGTTCTTCCTCTGTCAACCATTGTTACCTGCAAGGAAACACGTGCCGTCATCAATGATTTGCACAAAAAAAGGCTTCACAGGCAAGGATATTGCTGCCAGTAAGATTGCACCTAAATCAACCATTTATCGGATCATCAAGAACTTCAAGGAGAGTGGTTCAATTGTTGTGAAGAAGGCTTTAGGGCCCCAAGAAAGTCCAGCTAGCACCAGGACCGTCTCCTAAAGTTGATTCAGCTGCGGGATCGGGGCACCATCAGTACAGAGCTTGCTCAGGAATGGCAGCAGGCAGGTGTGAGTGCATCTGCACGCACAGACAGGCGAAGACCTTTGCAGGATGGCCTGGTGTCAAGAAGGGCAGCAAAGAAGCCACTTCTCTCCAGGAAAAATCTCAGGGACAGACTGATATTCTGCAAAAGGTACAGGGATTGGACTGCTGAGGCCTGGGGTAAAGTCATTTTCTCTGATGAATCCCCTTTCCGATTGTTTGGGGCATCCAGAAAAAAAGCTTGTCCGGAGAAGACAAGATGAGCTCTACCATCAGTCCTGTGTCATGCCAACAGTAAAGCATCCTGAGACATGTGGCTCAGAAGTTAATTGACAGCAGCCAGGGCAGTTTGCAGAGGTCTTGAAAAAGAAGGGTCAACACTGCAAATATTGACTCTTTGCCTCAACTTTATGTGATTATCAATAAAAGCCTTTGACACTTATCAAATGCTTATAATTATACTTCAGTATTTCATAGTAACATCTGACAAAAATATATAAAGACACTGAAGCAGCAAACTTTGTGAAAATTAATATTTGTGTCATTCTCAAAACTTTTGGCCACGACTGTACTTATTTACAATGTACTCTTGTCAATGTATTTACAACGTTCTCTGTCAATGTCGCTTTTGTCGATAACCTGATTATTAATTATGCTGTATATTGATTTGATCCATGGAAAGGACACAGTTGACTTCATCCCTCTTCCTCCACAACCCCCAAGGATCGCTGAGTCCGCACCTCTACTTCCTCCCCCCAGAATCCCACCACGACTCCCAGACCGGTAAGCCCACTCTCTGGAGAAGAGAGGCCCTTTCATACGTTCCTGTGTCAGGATCACAGAAACTTGATGCAACTTGATTACTTGATGTTATGCAACATGGAATTACAGAAAGGCAATATTGCAGGAGTTAAAAGTAGAATCAGTAATATTATACCTTAATTTAACTAGACAAGTCAATTAAGAACAATTTTTTTATTTACAATGACAGTCTAGGAACAGTGGGTTAACTGCTTTGTTCGGGAGCAGAACGACAGATTTTCACCTTGTCAGCTCAGGGATTCGATCTTGCAACCTTTCGGTTACTGGCCCAACCCTCTAACCACTAGGCTACCTGCCACCCCGTCATCACAAACAGCAGAGTGACTTCCTGGAGTGTGACATTCTATTCTTTGTGAGAAGGTGTTAAAGTTCACAGCTAGCCATTGTTATGTGAATGAGAGCTGAAAAGTACCCAAGGCCTGGCCTTGGCTCCCAGTTAGAGCAGTGCCGCCAGAGCCATGGCCCAGTGAGACAACAAGAAGCCTGAGCCTGAATAAAACACTGGGGTAGACAGAAATTCACCATCATAGTACTACATCAATATGAGTATTATTGCGGTATAGAATCACAAATGGTCTAATATTGCAGTATAACAACCAATGATACAATATTACAATGGGATGTATTAATGCTGTAGTCTAGATAGCAGCTCAATAAATATGAAAACCGGTGGTTTATTTGAGAATATTGCATATTGAAAAGGCAAGCCAACTTGAGAAACACCTCAGTGCGCATTATACACAGTGGTAAAAGTGAGATGACGGAAATGATAAAGAGGAAATATAAGCTGACTGATTGATGACTGCACTGTCAGAGAGGAAACCTGAAGTTTGAAGATATTCATGTCAACTTTTTCTTTATTATCTAAAATGAAAACTTGTCACCAGGTAGAGAGATGGATATACACTGAGTATACCAAACACGAGGAATACCTTCCTAAGTTCCTAAGTTCCTAAGTTCCACATCCTTTGGGTGGTGGACCATTCTTGATACAGACAGGTAACTGTTGAATGTGAAAAATCCAGCAGCATTGCAGTTGTTGACCTAAACCAGTGGGCCTGGCACCATGTCTCAATTGTCTCAAGGCTTAAAAATCCTTGTTTAACCTGTCTCCTCCCCTTCATCTACATTGATTTGAAGTGGATTTAATAAGAGACATCAATAAGGGATCATAACATTCACCTGTATTTACCTGGTCAGTCTATATAATGGAAAGAGCAGATGTTTCGTACACTCAGTGTATATTGAGTTTGAGTTTAACATCAAAAGGCTTTTACCACAACTTACTGTATATAAGGCTACTCATAGAAAGCTTTTATTGTCTAGTTTTATGTTCACTGTATTCATATGAGCATTTGCTTCATAAGGCCTTGGTTCACGTCAGATTCCGTCACTCCTCCGTAAAGCTCGTCCCTCAGCTGATCTGTCTTGTAGGACATGGAGCTCAAACTCAAACCGACATTCAAAAGATGAAAGTACAGTACAAAATGTAACAATATCACTGCGCCCTCAAATGACTCTCCATGAAATAGGCAGAATAACTAGCTAGCTAAATTGTTACAAACGTTGTGACAGTGATTTAATAGTTTACAACTGTGAGAAAAAATAAAAACAAACCGGTGGCCATATCCTGCACAAATTCTGTGCTTGGACGTTGGCTGTGTAGCTAACTGTTGTAGCTAGCTAGCTTACTGACATAGATAGGTAATTTGTTATCCCTTTCTTTACTAACACAAAAAGCTCGCTTAGCCTGTTTGATTTGTTAAAAAAATTTGAAATATCCAATAAATGTCGTTCCACTTCATGATTGTGTCCCACTTGTTGTTGATTCTTCACAAAAAAATACAGTTTTATATCTTTATGTTTGAAGCCTGAAATGTGGCAAAAGGTCGCAAAGTTCAAAGGGGCCAAATACTTTCGCAAGGCACTGTATGTTACCAACAAATTCTGATTATTCCACGACACTACTTTGACAACAATTCAGTGAATGCAACAAGTATTAGATAGAGACCGATAAAGAGAGAAGATACAAAACACAACTGTTCAAAGGTAATAAAAGATTAAATTCATATTTCACACTGTCACTTTAGTGTTTGCCAACATGTCATGGAACTTCTGAAAGCATGGCCCCATCCTGAAAAGTGGCACAGAACACGTAGTGCACCCAAAGGAGGTTTCTATGCCCACTCTTTGCCCTGCATCCATTTGGGATGCACACCACACAACCTCTCTTGCGACCTTCAAACTTCACCTGCTTTCAAATTAGTTACAACTCGGTCCACGTGCCCTGGTGCCACACTCTTGGCGCCCCTCTTCCTACCACTGTAGCCATATCCCAAAGTGAATGCCCAAGCTGCATTTTTAATGCCTTCATGGACCAGCGCCTGCGGTTTCTGGGAAGGGGCCTTTGCAGAGTCCACCACACAATGCATTTATGATGGCAATATTGAGCATCCCCAAACACATACTTCCACCATTGTGCACCCAACATTGTAATAGCTCAATAGCTCCTCAAGCTCTGGAAAAGATATACAGTTGAAGTCGGAAGTTTACATACACCTTAACCAAATACATTTAAACTCAGTTTTTCACAATTCCTGACATTTAATCCTAGTAAAAATTCCCTGTCTTAGGTCAGTTAAGATCACCACTTTATTTTAAGAATCTGAAATGTCAGTATAATAGTAGAGAGAATGATTTATTTCAGCTCTTATTTCATTCATCACATTCCCAGTGGGTCAGAAGTTTACAGACACTCAATTAGTATTTGGTAGCATTGCCTTTAAATTGTTTAACTTGGGTCAAACATTTCGGGTAGCATTCCACAAGCTTCCCACAAGAAGTTGGGTGAATTTTGGCCCATTCCTCCTGACAGAGTTGGTGAACAGTCAGGTTTGTAGGCCTCCTTCCTCGCACACGCCTTTTCGGGTTCTGCCCACAATTTGTCTATGGGATTGAGGTCAGGGCTTTGTGATGGCCACTCCAATACCTTGACTTCGTTGTCCTTAAGCTATTTTGCCACAACTTTGGAAGTATGCTTGGGGTCATTGTCCATTTGGAAGACCCATTTGCGACCAGGCTTTAACTTCCTGACTGATGTCTTGAGATGTTGCTTCAATATATACACATCATTTTCCTGCCTTATCACGCCATCTATTTTGTGAAGTGCACCAGTAACTCCTGCAGCAAAGCACTCCCACAACATGATGCTGCCACCTCCGTGCTGCAAGTCTCCCCCTTTTTCCTCCAAACATAACGATGGTCATTATTGCCAAACAGTTCTGTTTTTGTTTCATCAGACCAGAGGACATTGCTCCAAAAAGTACAATCTTTGTCCCCATGTGCAGATGCAAACCGTAGTCTGGCTTTTTTTATGGCGGTTTTGGAGCAGTGGCTTCTTCCTTGCTGAGCGGCCTTTCAGGTTATGTCGATATAGGATGAACCAGACTTGTGGAGGTTGAGACTTGTTGAGATAATGCCAAGAGTGTGCAAAAATGTCATCAAGGCAAAGGTAGGCTACTTTGAAGAATTTCAAATATAAAATGTATTTTCATTTGTTTAACACTTTTTTGGGTTACTACATGATTCCATATGTGTTGTTTCATAGTTGTGATGTCTTCACTATTATTCTACAATGTAGAAAATAGTACAAATTAAGAAAACCCCTTGAATGAGTAAGTGTGTCCAAACTTCTGACTGGTACTGTAGTTAGTGGAGTTACAAACAAACTATACAAAACAAGTGAAATGTCTTAGCTGTGATTCTATGTTTTCCACACACATAAACTAGCTACGTGTAGCCTTCCTACTTTGACACAACTGGGTCCCACATTTCCAATGTCGAATAGCTTGAAGTCACAAGGCTGTTCTCACAGGCTCTATGTCCCTACGTGGGAGCATTGCGATCCATAGGTCAAGATTTTTGACCTGGTTACATGTACATTGAACGACACAGCAGCTTTCTGACACATTTTGTTTTATTTCTTTATAACAAAAAAAAAATGATGACGGCTTTTCACGCTGTGGGTTTAAAGGAAAGAATGTTTGTTTTCCTGAATTTTGTTGGCCTGGTCTAAATCAAATCAAATCAAATTGTATTAGTCACATGTGCTGAATACAACAGGTAGACCTTACAGTGAAATGCTTACTTAGGAGCCCCTGACCAACAGTGCAGTTTCAAAAAATATGAATAGAAATAAGAGATAAAAGTAAGCAGTAATTAAAGAGCAGCAGTAAAAAATCAAAATATATACAGGGGGGTGCCAGTATAGAGTCAATGTGCGGGGGCACCGGTTAGTTGAGGTAGTATGTAGGTAGAGTTGATTAATGTGACTATGCATAGATGACAACAGAGAGTGGCAGTGGTGTGGAGAGGGGAGGGGGGCAATACAAATAGTCTGGGTAACCATTTGACTAGATATTCAGGAGTCTTATGGCTTGGGGGATAGAAGCTGTTTTGAAGCCTCTTGGACCTAGACTTGGCACTCCGGGACTGCTTGCTGTGCTGTAGCAGAGAGAACAGTCTATGACTAGGGTGGCTGGAGTCTATGACTAGGGTGGCTGGAGACTAGGGCCTTCCTCTGACACTGCCTGGTATAGAGGTCCTGGATGGGTGGAAGCTTGGCCCCAGTGATGTACTGTGCCAAGCAGCTGCTGCAGCTGTAGAACCTTTTTGAGGACCTGAAGACTCATGTCAAATCTTTTCAGTCTCCTGAGGGGGAATAGGTTTTGAAATGCCCGCTTCACGACTGTCTTGGTGTGCTTGGACCATGTTAGTTTGTTGGTGATGTGGACACCAAGGAACTTGAAGCTCTCAAACTGCTCCACTACAGTCCCATCGATGAGAATGGGGGCATGCTTGGTCCTCTTTTTCTCTTAGTCCACAATCATCTCCTTTGTCTTGATCTCATTGAGGGAGAGGTTGTTGTCCTGGCACCACACAGCCCGGTCTCTGACTTCCTCCCTGTAGGCTGTCTCGTTGTTGTCAGTGATCAGTTGTTGTCGGCTGTGTCATCTGCAAATTTAATGATGGTGTTGGAGTCGTGCCTTGCCGTGCAGTCATGAGTGAACAGGGAGTACAGGAGGGGGCTGAGCACTCACCCCCGAGTGGCCACTGTGTTGAGGATCAGCGTGGCGGATGTGTTGTTACCTACCCTTACCACCTGAGGTAGGCCTGTCAGGAAGTCCAGGATCCAGTTGCAGAGGGAGGTGTTTAGTCCCAGGGTCCTTAGTTTATTGATGAGATTTGAGGGCACTATAGTGTTGAACGCTGAGCTGTAGTCAATGAATAGCATTCTCACATAGGTGTTCCTTTAGTGTAGAAGTAGTTTAGCTCATTCTGTAGGCTCGTGTCACTAAGCATCTCGCGGCTGTGCTTCCCTTTGTAGTCTGTAATGGTTTGCAGGCCCGGCCACATCTGACGAGCATCAGAGCCGGTGTGTAGTATGACTCGATCTTAGTCCTGTATTGACGCTTTGCCTGTTTGATGGTTTTTCGGAGTGCATAGCGGGATTTCTTATAATCTTCCGGGTTAGAGTCCCACTCCTTGAAAGTGGCAGCTCTACCCTTTAGCTCAGTGCGGATGTTGTCTGTAATCCATGGCTTCTGGTTGGGCTATGTACGTATGGTCACTGTGGGGATGAAGTCATCAATGCACTTATTGATGACGCCAATGACAGATGTGATGTACTCCTCAATGCCATTGGAGGAATCCCGGAACATATTCCGGTCTGTGCTAGCAAAACAGTCCTGTAGTTTAGCATCTGCTTTATCTGACCACTTTTTATTGATCTAGTCACTGGTGCTTCCTGCTTTAGTTTTTGCTTTTAACAGGAATTAGGAGGATGGAATTATGATCAAATTTTCCAAATGGAGGGAGAGGGAGAGCTTTGTATGCATCTCTGTGTGTGGCGTATAGGTGGTCCAGAGTTCTTTTACCTCAAGTTGCACATTTAACATGCTGATAGAAATTTGTTAAAACTGATTTAAGTTTCCCTGTATTACAGTCCCTGCCTACTATGAGTGCCACCCCTGGGTGAGCGTTTTCTTGTTTGCTTATGGCGGAAATACAGCTCATTCAATGCTGTCTTTGTGCCAGCCTCTGACTGTGGTGGTCTAGTGGAATGCCTTATTATCACCTGAATATTGACTCGGAGTAGCAGAACTACTTTCGAGCTATCCCATTACCCTTTGCAAGATACGAGACAGATCAGTGCAGGCGGATTTGACGCTCTATCTGACGTAAGACAATGGCCATGGTCATAATGCAGTTTGAATGTCTATGAGCAGTTATTAGCTCCCAATTTCTCCATTGTAATGCATTTCTCATAAGGAGTTAAATATGCATTATGAAGAGGGTATTCATATGCAGTGTTACCATTTATTCTCCTTACTTGTAATGAAACTGGTCTGGGTATATTTCTGTTGATAGTTCTGTGAATTTTGCATCTCAAACTAAATTATTTGGGTAATCCGAGTTGATGTGCATTTTAAACTGCCAACCACAAAACCAAACCGACCCTAATGATTGCCAAATAATTGCTCTCGTGGGTCTTTAATGACCTAGATGTAAGTTTAACTGTGTCATAGGTTATATGTTGAAATGTTTAAAAAAATAAAAAAAACATGTCCAGTTACTGCAGCTGACATTATGACTGTTTTTTTTAATTATTTTTGAGCTGAGAATTACTGGACTAACTGTGAAACAGACAATCAGCTATAAGGGACTCTACAGACTGACATCTCTACAACACCTTGACTATTTTAATAATTCCCCTGAGAGACACACTCATTTATGACTGAAAATACTGTGTGACTCACACGAATACACTCTGCATTGCTTAGTCTCGTTTTAATTTGTCATGCCAAGTGTAACAACCATGTTATCTGTTATACATTTTAGGGCCTCAGAGAGTTTGTTGCTGGAGCGTTACACATCATGCCCCTCTCGAGCACTTCCTAAAACACCAACTCAGAGGACCACCTTTCCCCCTCCCATACCCCGGAGAACACGGTGACGCACATCTCTGCTGAAATCTGTTCCAAAGTATTCCCATGCATAATAAAGAGATATACTGTATGTGATCGTGTACACATGTCAGCAGGGTTAGAAATTATTATGTTTTAGTCAATTATTATATCTGTTTGGGCTTCTTGTGGTCAATTTGCAGTCTATAAATGATGTGTAACTATGTTCCGGCCCCCTGCTCAGTAAATCTAGTTGATGATGGCTGATTTACATGAACATTAGCATACATAAAGGTTTGAGTGTGTAGAACAGAAGCACATAGAACATGATCATCAAGTCAGTCAATTCAGGAAGTAAACTGAAATTCCAATTTAAAATGGCCAATCTTGGATTCAAACATCAACAAAGCACACTTTTTAGGTGAACCGCTGAGAGATGGGTCTGTAGAAATGTAATTTTAAAAAAAGGAAAACATTTTTAATGACTTCTTAATAAAATTTAAAAAAGCTATTCATTTCAAAAGTTTTTCATTGTTTAGAATTTTCGATTTCAATCATTTTCAGAATTGACTGACTTGAATTGTAACTGACCCCAACCCTACCATAGACCCATTGATACTGTACATGGATCTTGTAATAACTCCATGCGTTAGAATTGTAAAGGGTTTTCAACAAAGTGATCAAATAAAGATTGTGTTTGTTTATCAAGCTTGTGCATGCGTACTACTGTATTATACAACCGATCACACGATGAAGTTTGATTTTACAAATGCAAATTTGAAACATTCATGTAATCTGTTTTAAAATAAATGTGTTGAGTTCAGTGGCGATTTTAGCGTGTAAATCAAGGTGTGTCACTTTTTTTTTAGATGCATGCCAGCAAACCCACAACCCAACACTAAACAATTCATTAATTGCACTATAACGCTGAACAAACGGTGCCCACAAACTGTTAGGGTCTACATAAAGCTGTCCCAACACCTTACCACTGCTACACCTGGCTATCAGCGGAGCCTTGTCTGGCAGTGAAACAGTTCCTTCAGCCTCATTTACTGGCTTTTAAAAAAAGATAGCTTTTATGGCTGACTTGCTTAAACAAATGTGGTTTCTACTGACAATTGAGATGTACAAACTATGGCATAAGGGAACGACGACTGGATAAGAGGCGATCCGTAATTTTGATTAAGACATTAATGAGCGAGGTAGGATGGACGTAGTCAATATAACTATTTGTTGTCCTGTGCTCACTTGAACAGGAAGGTGGTGCTGCAGTCCTTTGTGGGAAAATTTTGTCATCAGACTTGGTCATTAAAGTCTGGCATTCTCTGCATTTATGGTGCTTTCAAGCTAACTGTGAACTCTGAAAAAAACAAGGTTGAATCATGATGACCTCAGGGATCTTCAGGTCGGTGTCAAGTTTCTTCAAAATCGAACCCAGAAGCAGACCAGGACAAGGAGAGTAGGAAGAAGGTGAGTAACTGAAGACAAAACAAACGGAGGTAAGTTTAAGGCAAGCAATACGTAACAAACAACAAAACAAATTATATCCAAATTGAGGCTGATACTCTGGCACAACATACTGTTCATGGCTAATGATCCGGCAGGGAATGGATGTCAGGTCCGGGCTAATGAAGAGGAGAGATGATGATCAGGACCAGGTGTGCAGATAGCTGATGGGATACAGGTGCGGGTAATCAGAAACCCCAACTGGCTACATTGCCCGGCAACCAGACAGGGTGCGTTCCAGGACGCCGGAAAAAACACTCCAGGACAGCACATAGGCAAAAAACAGACTCAGGAAACGGGATTCGTGACAGTCGGAGCTAGAAAGAGGCCCGAGTTCCAAACTCGCAATTCCTATTTGGATGACCGTTCAAAACATATTTTCCCATTCGGAGCTAGTTTTTTTTCAGAGTTCCCAGTTGTCTTGAACTCACTGTAATCAGTTTTCCAATTCTGAGTTTCCAGTTGTTTTGAGCTCGGCAGAAGTCATGCTGGATTGACACCATGGCCAATGTTGAATGTTTACCCTTTTAAGCTTGGAAAAGAGACCATTAAACCCAGACTTGGGACCACACACCCACTCAACTGAATAGCAGGCTAGTGATTGCTTTGCAATGCTTGCAGTTAGCCAATGAGTCCTTCCAAACCACTCATTGTTGAATTTGCGATTTCCAACTTGTTGCGTAATGTTTATGTCCAATGGCCGAAGAGCACCGGAACGTTTTATCTATAATTTCTCTTTATTATTTATCTTCATATGACAAGGATTAAAAATGATTTGCCAGTAGATTGTCAACGTGATTCATGATGATTTTGAAAGTATGACGTTGACATGATGAGTCCAATCAATGTTGCTGTAGATATAACTTAATTTGACTTCCTTTTATCTGTGGCCAATGACCTTGAGCCTTCTTGGATAGGCACTTCTAATGTAACTCTATGGCAGCATCCAAGGGGCTTGAATGTTCGAGCTCTACCCTTAGATTTGGCGGTGACGTAGTGTCCCCATGAGTGACAGAACACTAAGCCAATCCCGACGGAACTAGAGAACATTACCAACCCCTACGCTCAGTATTTTCCGATGGCTGCCCCACCACCACAGAAAGCACTGAGCTAGGCTGTAACACCCGCATTTTGGAGCTGTCTTACTCAAGAAAGCAAAAAAGAGACAATGTTTGTTTTCGGCTTTATTATTATTATTATTTTTATCTAGAAAGGTGGGGCTCAAAACAGAACCCCACCTGCCCAGCATGACGGGTCGCTACTGGTTGTGTTAATGTTTGGTGTGTACTGCAACATTGGATATGAACATTCATTTCCTAGACAAGCATTTTACACTGCACACTGTACATACTGTATGGTACAATATCAGCCACTTGGTGGCACTCTGTTCATGAGATACACTGTTTTGTTTGCTGATGTTTGGCATGCTAGGCTATATTTCAAAAAATGTAATTACTTCTATATTTTATAATATATACACTATGAAATATCATGTGTTTATTGTCTGTTGCTTTGATGTTTAGTGTCGTTGTCAACCTGCACAGCACAACACATTATTGTTCGCTTACATTTGAGTGTATTTCATACAGCAAGTACCATATGTACCATATTACATGAATTTCCTATTTGACAATAATGTATTTAATTAAATGATCCATCAACATTCTAAGGATCATAAATGTGTAAGAATCCTGTAATGTAAGAGTTTTGAAGATATCCCATTATATGACAATGAGTCCTGAAGCCACCTCCCTCCCTTTGCCTGTCCTCAAGGAGGGAAATACGCATGTAGCCTATGAGCAAGGAGTGAGGTACAGTGCGTTGTCGGGGTGATTGGTGGGTGCTGTGTAGCTCACTGTCCTGACTGTACATTGTAGCACATACCTCTTTGCCGTGTGTGGGAGCGATATTTGATAAACAACACTGGATTGCAACAAAGGTAAACGTTTGCCATTTTATTGTCTCTTACTTTATTTGCACGTCAGATACTGTAAATAGCCTACAAAAGCCAATTTGCATCATGCCCATGTTGGATAATTTCACTCCCTTGGCAACAAATGCCCTGACAAATGTGTGTTTGATTCTGTGGCACGAGGGACTTGCGGTAATGTCTCGAGTGTTTGATTGTAATTCTAATATTAGCCTATTACCTACATTGGTGGGCTTTTATTGGATTCCAAGTGGGACCAAAATGGCCTGGGACTCTGTCTTCAGACGGCAGTACAGTCGTTGTGTTGAAGCTATACTGCAGTAAAGACACATCCATTTGAAATCTGCAACCATACACACGACCGCTGCTCATCCTTGTGTCGCACTAGACTAGACACTAGTCTATAGTTTTGTAAAATTAAGTATTCCAAATCATGGAACGAAATAACGTAACGTTTATTATTGTCATGGAACGCTCTTTGCATGTTTTATCTGGTTACAAAAAGACAATAGTCTACTATTGGCCTACTGCACATTGAACAACATCACTTGAACTCTTTCTTAGTTTCCTCTTAAATGGTTCAGAATATTGTAGCGGTTTTCATTATAGTAGAAACAACATATGGCAACATAGTATGTAGGTAAATACATGAATAACATCAGTGGTATGTATGGGCATAATGTAATGCATATTATGCGGCACTGATAGGTAACCCCAATTTAACTTGATTTGTGGCTACTGTACAAAAGGTACCGTACAGTATAATGACTTGTGGGTGGATGGATGGTTGTCTATTTACAAACTAGCATTCATCTCAAAATGTGAGTGTGAATAGGCTGTGTGAGCGAAATTCTGAAATTCCCATTCTTATTATAATCTCTTGCATGCCCAATGTCCATTCTAGTACATTGCATTCCCCTGTACACTATATTTCAACCCGGTTCTCTCTGTAATTAGTCTGTATGTGTAAAAATGACACAAATATGATTACTGCATAACCAACTCACTGTATGAGCTAAATAAGAAACAAACAATAGACCCCTCTTGGTCAGAGAACGACAACCTCTGGACAAATGCTATGGATTAAGCTATTATTGATTGTCTGCACAAACCCTCATGCCACGTAAAGACATGAAAGCAACTGAATGACCCATAGGGACTGAATGTACAATAGTTATGACACACTGAATGGTTACCTCCATGTTCAGACAGTTGTTTGACAAATCGGCCTCAGGGCTGGCTTCCTGATTAAGTGCATGTGACCTGAATGTAATTTATAGATTGGCAGGTAAGGGTGCTCTCGAGCGGCTAGATGTTCTTTACCATTCGGCCACACGATTATTGAGAATTACGATAAGCATTTCTCTACGGATGGCCATGCTTTCCATCTGGCTACCCCAACCCTGGCCAACAGCTCTGCACCCCACGCAGCAACTGGCCCAAGCCCCCCATTCAACCAACTACCTACATCATCCCCATATTTGTTTTTGTTTTTCTGCTCTTTTGCACACCCGTATTTCTACTTGTACATCCTCATCTGCACATATATCACTCCAGTGTAAATTGCTAAATTGTAATTACTTTGCCACTATTGGCCTATTTATTGCCTTACCTCATTACTTCATTTGCACACACTGTATACAAATGTTTCTATTGTGGTATTGACTGTACATTTGTTTATCCCATGTGTAACTCCGTGTTGTTGTTTTTGTCGCACTGCTTTGCTTTATCTTGGTCAGGTCGCAGTTGTAAATGAGAACTTGTTCTCAACTGGCCTACCTGGTTAAATAAAGGTAAAAAATTAAATAAAGACCCACTGGTTATTGAATAAAACAGTCTTAGGCCCCTCTATTTGAGATAAATATTGCAGCCCTCATCCTCCACATACAACACCCGTTCTGACGGTCACATTCTGTTAAAGGTCCCCAAAGCAAACACATCCCTGGGTCGCTCGTCTTTTCAGTTCGCTGCAGCTAGCAACTGGAACGAGCTGCAACAAACACTCAAAATGGACAGTTTTATCTCTCCATTCAGAGACTATCATGGACACTCTTACTGACAGTTGTGGCTGCTTTGCTTTGTTGTCTCTACCTTCTTGCCCTTTGTGCTGTTGTCTGTGACCAATAATGTTTGTACCATGTTTTGTGCTGCTACCATGTTGTACTGCTGCCATGTTGTGTTGCTACCATGTTGTTGTCATGCTGTGTTGCTACCATGCTGTGTTGTCATGTGTTGTTGTCTTAGGTCTCTCTTTATGTAGTGTTGTCTCTCTTGTTGTCATGTATGTTTTGTCCAATATTTATATTTTATTTTCAATCCCAGTCCCCGTCCCCGCATGAGGCCTTTTTCCTTTTGGTAGGCCGTCACTGTAAATAAGAATTTGTTCTTAACTAACTTGCCTTGTTAAATAAAGGTTAAAAAAAAACTTTAAAAAAACACTTCCACATAAACAGGGTTGCCAGGTCTAGCTAAACTTTCTATAACAATGACCACTGAAAACCTGGCCTGAAAATTTGGCCAAATTTTTTTCCACAGCAAGAGAAGAGTTGCCAAATGTATACAATAACCTAACGACATTAGAAGCAAAGTTCGGTTTTCATCAAGATTATTATTATTGCGAACTATGAAATTATGTAATAAATTTGAATATGTTGCAAGAGAAATTATAATTTGCCCTTATTAAACTCGCAAGATCATTTTCTATCAATGGATGTTGATTTAACTTGTTTGACTACTATGATTAAGCAATAAGGCATGAGGGGGTATGGTATATAGTCTAAGGGCTGTCTTTTAGCATTACACAACGCAGACTGCCTGGATACAGCAATTTGCCGTGGTATATTGGCAATATATCACAAACCCTGGGGTGCCTTATTGCTATTATAAACTGGTTACCATTATAATTAGAACAGTAAAAAGTTTTTTTTTGTCATACCCATGGTATACGGTCTAATATACCACTGCTTTCAGCCAATCAGCGTTCAGGGCTCAAACCCGGTTCATATCTGTAAATAAATCGCTTTTGAGCATGTGCATACTGTAACTATAGATAAATCCACCAGGAGTGTTTGAGTGATGAAAGTTGGACAGAGGATCTTGAAATCTCTGCGCAAGAAAACACTTGGACAAAAAAACGAATGCTAGGCTATTTTCTGGCAATTGTGCTGTTATTATGTGCCAGATGTTAAGACCATTTGCAAGATTTAATTGTCATTTCAGTAGGCATAGGCTACAGAATAAAATCTGGGTTTATGATTGTAATTCAACTTTGCCATGTCTTGCTTAGATAGTGCATTGAGAAAGTATTCAGAACCCTTGACATTTTCCACATTTTGTTACATTACAGCCTTATTCTAAAATGTATTAAATAAATACAAATCCTCATCAATCTACACACAATACCCCATAAAGACAAAGGGAAAACAGTTTTACTGTAGATGCAGGTAGCCTATAGCCCCTGATAGGCCTACATCTTATTTAAAACAGGCTACAGTAGCCTAGGCAAGATGTAAACTGAAAGATTTAGCAGCTTGCTTAGTTCAAATATTTAACTCGTCTGACAAATGATTTCAACATGAATAGCTTAGCTTAGCAATTTTGAGGTAAGAAGTGCTTGTGTTTTCAAATATCCTGCTGGAATAGGCTACCGAGGACGGGATCGCAATTTCAATCACTGAATTAAACATTAATAATATGTATATGAACTGAATATTCTTGTCAACAACAGCCAGTGTTTATAAAAAATAAATAAATACCTGTAGCCTAATCTGACTGACTGTTACAGTCAATCTAATGCGTGCAACTGATCGGCAATTTAAATAACTAAACATGGCCATTAATAATGGCAGAATAACACAAGGCTAAAACAATAATACACTGAAGTTATAAGCTATTTATTAAATCTGTTTGCCAGCTACAGGTAGGCTACACAAGTGGCACAGATTTATTTTCAATGACTCCAGTGATATAGTAATTTCAACATATTTATTGTAGCCTACAATGGCATATACAGTTGATGTCCAACAGATGCAAATGTGTCATTCTCCACATTTAATGTCAGTTTCATTGAGGACTTTTCCCCATAACAGAAGCACACGACTTCCATTTTAAATTTCCACTCCTGCATAATTACAAGTTAAATAGCCTACCTACAACTGGTAAAAAAGTTGTCACAGCGTGCGCATGCTGCTCTGTCTCTGCTCACTCACATGACTCAGCCAATAGTGGACTGAGCTGCATGCTTCTCTCTGAACACACACACCCCTCCGGCCCTCCCCACAACTCACTCACTCAGCAACAGCCTGACTCACTTAAATCAAATCAAACTTTATTTGTCGCATGCGCCGAATACAACAAGTGTAGACTTTACCATGAAATGCTTACTTGCAAGCCCTTAACCAACAGTGCAGTTCAAGAAGAAGAAAATATTTACCAAGTAGGCTACAATAAAAAGTAATAATACAAAGTAATACAATAAGAATAACAATAACGAGGCTATATACAGGGGGCACCGGTACCGAGACTGTTTGCAGGGGTACAGGCTAGTTGAGGTAATCTGTACATGTAGGTAGGGGCGAAGTGACTATGCATAGGTAACAAATAAACAGCGAGTAGCAGCAGTGTACAAGAGAGGGGGGGTCAATGTAAATTGTCCGGTGGTGATTTTTATGAATTGGTCAGCCGTCTAATGGCTTGGGGGTAGAAGCTGTCGAGGAGCCTTTTGGTCCTAGACTTGGCAGTCCGGTACCGCTTGCCGTGCAATAGTAGAGAATTCAGTCTATAACTTGGGTGACTGGAGTTTTATTGACAATTTTATGAGCTTTCCTCACTGCCTATTACATAGGTCCTGGATGGCAGGAAGCTTGGCCCCAGTGATGTACTGGGCTGTTCGCACTACCCTCTGTAGCGCCTTACGGTCAGGCAGTGACGCAACCGGTCAGGATGCTCTCGATGGTGCAGCTGTAGAACCTTTTGAGGATCTGGGGGCCCATGCCAAATCTTTTCAGTCTCCTGAGGGAGAGAAGGTTTTGTCATGCCCTCTTCACGACTGTCTTGGTATGTTTGGACCATGATAGTTCGTTGTAGATGTGGACACCAAGCAACTTGAAACTCTCGACCCGCTCAACTACAGCCCCGTTGATGTTAATGAGGGCCTGTTCGGACCACCTTTTCACGTAGTCCACGATCAACTCCTTTGTCTTGCTCACATTGAGGGAGAGGTTGTTGTCCTGGCACCACACTGCCAGTTCTCTGACCTCCTGCCTATAGGCCGTCTCATCGTTGTCGGTGACCACTGTTGTGTCGTCAGCAAACTTCATGATGGTGTTGGAGTCTTGAATGGCCACGCAGTCGTGGGTGAACAGGTAATACAGGAGGGGACTAAGTACACACCCCTGAGGGGCCCCAGTGTTAAGGATCCTCGTGGCAGACATGTTGTTGCATACTTTTACCACCTAGGGGCGGCCCGTCAGGAAGTCCAGGATCCAGTTGCAGAGGGAGGTGTTTAGTCCCAGAGTACTTAGCTTAGTGATGACCTTTGTGGGCACTATGGTGTTGAATGCTGAGCTATAGCCAATGAACAACATTCTCACATAGGTGTTCCTTTTGTCCAGGTGTGAAAGGGAATGCGATTGAGATTGCATCATCTGTGGATCTGTTGGGGCAGTATGCGAATTGGAGTGGGTCTAGGGTGTCCGGGAGTATGCTGTTGATGTGAGCCATGACCAGCCTTTCAAAGCACTTCATGGCTACTGACGTAAGTGCCATGGGGCGGTAATCATTTAGGCAGGTTATCTTCACTTCCTTGGGCACAGGGACTATGGTGGTCTGCTTGAAACATGTAGGTGTTGCAGACTCGGTCAAGGAGAGATTGAAAATGTCAGTGACGACACTTGACAGTTGGTCCGCGCATGCTTTGAATACATGCCCTGATAATCCGTCTGGCTCAGCGGCTTTGTGAATGTTGACCTGTTTAAAGGTTTTGTTTACATCGGCTACCGAGAGCGTGATCACACAGTCGTCTGGAACGGCTGGTGCTCTCATGCATTTTTCAGTGTTACTTGTCGCGAAGTGAGCATAGAAATAATTTAGCTCATCTGGTAGGTTTGTGGCACTGGGCAGCTCGTGGCTGTGCTTCCCTTTGTAGTCTGTAATAGTTTCAAAGCCCAGCCACATCCGACGAGCATCGGAGCCGGTGTAGTATGATTCAATCTTAGTCCTGTATTGATGTTTTGCCTGTTTGATAGTTTGTCAGAGGCTATAGCTGGATTTCTTATAGGCTTCTGGGTTGGAGTCCTGCTTCTTGAGAGCGGCAGCTCTACCCTTTAGCTCAGTGAGGATGTTGCCTGTAATCCATGGCTTCTGGTTGGGGTATGTACAGTGGGGCAAAAAAGTATTTAGTCAGCCACCAATTGTGCAAGTTCTCCCTCTTAAAAAGATGAGAGAGGCCTGTAATTTTCATCATAAGTACACTTCAACTATAAAAAAATGCAGAAAATCACATTTTAGGATTTTTAATTAATTTATTTGCAAATTATGGTGGAAAATAAGTATTTGGTCACCTACAAACAAGCAAGATTTCTGGCTCTCACAGACCTGTAACTTCTTCTTTAAGAGGCTCCTCTGTCCTCCACTCGTTGCCTGTATTAATGGCACCTGTTTGAACTTGTTATCAGTATAAAAGACACCTGTCCACAACCTCAAACAGTCACATTCCAAACTCCACTATGGCCAAGACCAAAGAGCTGTCAAAGGACACCCGAAACAAAATTGTAGACCTGCAGCAGGCTGGGAAGACTGAATCTGCAATAGTTAAGCAGCTTGGTTTGAAGAAATCAACTGTGGGCGCAATTATTAGGAAATGGAAGACATACTCTCGATCTGGGAGAGGGAGAGTTTTGTATGCGCCTCTGTGTGAGGAGTAAAGGTGGTCTAGAGTTTTTGCCCTCTGGTTGCACATTTAACATGCTGATTAGGTAAAACTGATTTGAGTTTCCTGCATTAAAGACCACGGCCTCTAGGAGCGCCGCCTCTGGATGAGCGTTTTCCTGTTTGCTTATGGCCGTATATAGCTCGTTGAGTGCTGTCTTAATGCCAGCATCAGTCTGCAGTGGTACATAGACAGCTATGAAAAATATAGATGTGAACTCTTGGTAAATAGTGTAGTCTACAGCTTATCATGATATACTCTACCTAAGGCAAGCAAAACCTCAAGACTTCCTTAGATTTTGTGCACCAGATGTTGTTTACAAATATGCATAGGCCGCCTCCCCTTGTCTTATCAGAGGCCGCTGTTCTATCCTGCCGAAAAGCTTAAAACCATCCAGCTGTATGTTAATCATGTCATCGTTCAGCCACGACTTGGTGTAACATCATATATTACAGATGTTAATGTACCGAAAACCCTTGTAAGGGGTGCGTAACTGGTGGCAGGGAAGTCAGATGCAGGAGAGCAGAACTGGGTAATAACCGGAGCAGTTTAATTATCAAAACCAACGGCATCCAGAATAACAAAATATGGGTACAAAACCTGTCGTGCACCAGTCAAAATGTGCACAAGCACTTACAACAAACAATTTCACACACAGACATGGGAGGAATAGAGGGTTAAATACACATCAAGTAATGAGGGAAATGTAAACCAGGTGTGTGGGAAAACAAGACAAAACAAATGGAAAATGAAAGGTGGATCGGCGATGGCTAGAAGACGGTGACGTCGCCCGCCGAACGCCGCCCAAACAATGAGAAATTATGACAACCCTTTGGAATTTTGCATGACATCAGTAGCCTAGTCAAGGAAGCATCATGCAAAAATATATTGGCACACTCCACTTAGACGATGGGTAAAAAATTCAACCAACCAATTGGATGGTTTGACAATCTACTTCTGGTGGCCAAATTGACCTGCTGACCAAATGTGATTGGATGGTGGCTCTACAGTTTAAGGTCTCTGACAGGTGATTCATTATTTTGTTACCGGATATAATTACCTGCTCAGCTGGCCATCCTCAGCATCATGGCTAATTTGGCCAGGTTGGCCTATGAGAAAAGCTAGCAGCTAACCAATTTAGACCAATGGTTTAACACCATGGTCTAAGCAAAAGTTCACAACATTCTGTTTATTCTAAATAACTGATGGGTCTTTAGGCAAGCCGATTTCTGCCAGAGACACCAGAAAGGTTTCTGTTTCCATCCCGTGACTGCTTGTTGCTTAGCAACCTTCTCCCTCCCCCTTTTCTCCATCTGCTCCCATTGGCCAAAGTGGATCGTGCCGCTTGAAGCGTTATGCTTTTCAAGGTCGGTGTGCACAAAGAGAAGCCCACCAATGCAAGCGAGTAAACAAGAAAGTGAATAGACAATTTATTGTTTGGGGATTGATTTCTAGTCACCCTCTCGCTGGCTCTGCAAGTGGTGATGGAAAAACAAGGAAAACAAACCATTGGGAAAGGGGGATACCTAGTCAACAATGTGTCTACCACATTTAACCCAACCCCTCTGAATCAGAGAGGTGCCTTAATCAACATCCACATCTTCGGCACCCGGGGAATAGTGGGTTAACTGCTTTGCTCAGAACGACAGATTTTGACCTTGTCAGCTCAGGGATTTGATCCAGCAACTTTTCAATTACTGGCCCAACGCTCTATCCGCTAGGCTACCTGCATTGTTGGTTGTCGTTTTGACAAAAACATCCAGTTTTGCTATGTGCCCCACTCAGCGTCATCCAGCCATGATAGAATACCCAACAAAAATGTTAAGGCAAGCATGTGTAGTGTGCTGTAGTGATAAAGCTGAGTGCCTGCTTATCCAAATAAATAAAGTTTCTTGGAGCTGTCAGTTAATAGGCTATTAGTGCCCTTGAGTGCTTGTGTCAGGGTAAAGGGATAGACAGACATAAGGGTGGCACCCTTAAAATAGGCAGATATTGATACATTTTTAGAGATGTTGTTTTCATATGGGCCTACCTTGTCAAAGCACTTGAAATTACTGGATTATGACATAGCTGTTTTTAGGTATGTGTAGCTACTGTATCCTATGACAAAATGATCAAGTAGTCTGGTCACACAGCCACTCAGGGAGTTAATATGCAACACACTGAAGAGTAAGCTTGTATTCCATGTCCAAGTCAAAACATCCCCCTGAAATAAGGTGACATTTTCAACACTCTCTCAATAAATAACCTGAACAGTCATCAGCAGTCCCACAAACATGTTAAGGTTCTCCAATGTTTAAGCCAATAGGAACCCACCTCCTACACTTAAGGTGAGTCTTGTCCTCTGGCAGTGATAGTGTAGATGAGGTCTTCCAGTTACAGAATTACCAAATTAAATACTCTATGTGTCAGTCAAATGGTATCTTATCTGTATTATCATGTAGTCCATTGCAGTGTTTTCTATGTTTAAGATTGATAATGCATTTTTGAGAGATAAAAAAATCCCACTTTCATATTTGTATTGTTTTATACTTTTTGCCAGGTGCCTCACATTGTCTCATTGTTTATCCTCTCTCTCTCTCTGTGCTTCTCTGTGTATTTTCTACCAAGTGATCTTGGAGGAAAGTCTAGAGTCCTTGTGAAACAACCGTATCGTCCTTGGTAAACTGTCAGTTTAGTGACATTCTTATTACACTGGCTCTAAAAACTGAGCTGTCAGGTTGTGCCCTCTCTAAAAATGTCCATGTGAGACGTGTCCATGTGGTATGCCAGTGCCTTCCCTGTCAGTCCTTTTCACGGCCATGCTAGCTTGCCGCAGCACCAGCAACAACTACCCTCCTACCTCAGAAGCCATAACCTTTCACTGGCCAGACCAACTCACTGGGTGGGTGTTTATCCTCTCCGAAAAAAGGATGACACCTAGCCCCACCGCTCAAACATACTGTAAAGCTGCCCTATTTTTCCCTATTCATCACACACATTTTACTACACATCTGCTTATTATTTTCAAATAGAGATTTACTCTCCTTCAGTGCTTACGTGGATTTCAGTTATTTTCATTGCTATTGTGTTTAACTTTATCCATATTTTCTCGTGTAAAATATTATGTAGGATTAAAAGACTACTCCAGTCCAGTAGGTATGTGTTGGACATATTTTCCCTCTCGACAATTACTCGGTGTCTTTCCTGAAAGACTAGAAACCCAGAAACACTAGAATATGTACAAGTTGCATACATTTCCTTTTAGGTTGCAGTTGTTTAAAACTAGCCCTTGAACATCCAATGGCTGTGGTGTGGAATGTGTAGAAGCCTCGGCTCACCGCCTGTGTGGATGCTGTTTATGGAAGAGAGGAGGACCTCTCAATTAGAGGGCTAAGCAGCTGCTCTGGAGCGGGCCTTTCTATCCATGTTTGGAGCTGTTTGGTGAGATCCACACTGAGCGCTGGACAGCTTCTCTCCTCTCTGCCGTTTGTTGACAAAGCAAAAGTCAACTATATTATGTAACAGCTCTCTGTCTTTCTCTATGTAGTACACCAGATCTCTTGGTGAGAGCTTTTGGAAATGAACACTAATCACATTTAAGGAAAACTCAGAAATATAGTAGGGATCCAGGACTGTGTGAGGTGTATCATAGTTCAACTTGGTAGCGTTGACCTTTTGTTTATTTTTTAAAAAGCAAACAGAGAGCAGTTCTCAAACATGTGGAGACTAAAAGATTGCTACAGCACACAACAGCTGTTCTCAGTCACTGGCAGTGACATTGAGTTTACAGGAGTTATTTCATTACATCATTTTACTGCAAAAATATAGAGTGGCAAGAAAAAGTATGTGAACCCTTTTGGAATGACCTGAATTTCTGCAAAAATTGGTCATACAATTTGATCTGATCTTCATCTAAGTCACAACAACAGACAAACACACCTAAACTAATAACACACAAATGATTGCATTTTTCTTGTCTATATTGATTAGATAATTTAAACATTCACAGTGTAGTTTGGAAAAAGTATGTGAACCCCAAGGCTAATGACTTCTCCAAAAGCTAATTGGAGTCAGGAGTCAGCTATCCTGGAGCCCAATCAATGAGACGAGATTGGAGATGTTGGTTAGAGCTGCCTTGCCCTTCAAAAAACACTCACAAAATTTGAGTTTGTTGACTTGAATAAAGTTGGAAAGTGTTACAAAAATATCTCTAAAGGCCTTGATGTTCGTCAGTCCACGGTCAGACAAATTGTCTATAAATGGGGAAAGTTCAGCACTGTAGCTACTCTCCCTAGGAGTGGCCGTCCTGCAAAGATGAATGCAAGAGCACAGTGCAGAATGTTCAATGAGGTTAAGAAGAATCCTAGAGTGTCCGCTAAAGACTTACAGAAATCTCTGGAACATGTTAAGTTTCTGTTGACGAGTCTACGATATGTAAAACACTAAACAAGAATGGTGTTCATGGGAGGACACCACGGAAGAAGCCACTTTTGTCCAAAAAAAACAACATTTTTGCAAAAGTGCACCTGGATTTTCCACAGTGCTACTAGCAGAATATTCTGTGGACAGATGAAACTACAGTTGAGTTGTTTGCAAGGAACACACAACACTATGTGTGGAGAAAAAAGGGCACAGCAGACCAACATGAAAAACCTATCCAAACTGTAAAGTATGGTGGAGGGAGCATCATGGTTTGGGGCTGCTTTGCTGCCTCAGGACCTAGACAGCTTGCTATCATTGACGGAAAAACAAATTACCAAGTGTATCAAGACATTTTGCCTGGAGAATGTAAGGCTGTCTGCCAATTGAAGCTTAACAGAAGTTGGGTGATGCAACAGGACAATGACCCAAAACACAGAAGTAAATCAACAACAGAATGGATTCAACAGAAGAAAATACGCCTTCTGGAGTGGCCCAGTTAGAGTCCTGACCTCAACCCAATTGACATGCTGTGGCATGACCTCAAGAGAGCGGTCCCAAGAATATTGCTGAACTGAAAAAGTTTTGTAAAGAGGAATGGTACAAGATTCTTCCTGACCGTTGTGCATGTCTGATCTGCAACTACAGAAAACGTTTGGTTGAGGTTATTGCTGCCAAGGGAGGGTCAACCAGTTATTAAATACAAGGGTTCACATACTTTTCCCACCCTGCACTGTGAATGTTTACACGGTGTGTTCAATAAATACATTAAAACGTATAATTGTTTGTGTGTTATTAGTTTAAACAGACTGTGTTTGTCTATTGTTGTGACTAAGATGAAGATCAGATCAAATTTTATGACCAATTTATGCAGAAACCCAGCTAATTCCAAAGGGTTCATATACTTCTTCTTGCCACAGTACATACTACTAGTATCACATTCCTCTCGACTATTAATCACCATACAGTTTTACAGTTTAATGAGACCATAGTTGTTGATAATGAACTTAGTGAAATGACACAGTATGACTGACCAGTGTATCAGTAAGGGAGCTTGTGAGTCAAGCCCAAGGGTTGTCCAGTATCTAATTCCAAACATCTTGTAATGTCCAGTCTATGTTGCATGGACTGGATTTGGATGAGGGCCCAAATGTTTTGAAATTATCTGTTGCAGCTGTTGAGTGGGTGCCACATTCCCAGGTGGCATGCGATGACGGGTCCATCTGGGTACGCCTTGTGCTGAAAGCAACCAGACCCCCTTGTTGGTCTGGTTCAAGGTCAGAACTGGGCACCTAAAGCAGAGGGTGCAGGGGCCAGTCCGTATCACCTCACCCAGTTAGTCTCAGAAGACTGAGGAGAGAGAGAGATCTTAAAGAGGGACTGTCTGGAGTCTTGTAGGCTGGTGTGACTGTCTGAGAGAGCTACCTACTCAAGGCTGGTTGATCTGGTTTGCAAAGAATCTTGTTGGTAAGCTGTGATCTTAATGTGGATGTATTTGCAGAGTTTTGTGTCTTTTGGAAATGCCTATTTTTAGGAGAGGGTTTTAAGGGAAGTGTGTGTACTTAAAGTGAGTGTTGAAAACACCCTAGAACATATCTAGTGATGGAAAAATTGAAGTGATGCAGAAGATGTGTTTTTCCTGTATGTCTTTTCTACAACCATAAGTATATATACACAGTGGCATGTACTCCTTTGGCAAACAATGTTCTCTTCTAAAATGGGAAATTCACCACAAGCAGTTGTGTTGGGCTCCTTAAATATTATAATAGGGATGAGTTTGTCACATGACATCTTCCAAGCATCTTATCTATCTACCCAACTTGCTCCGGCTTTGAGATGATTCTTGGTTTTGAAAAAGGTTCTGCTGAAGGGTAGCTCTCTGTGCTATGGAACCTCTGCTGATAATATTTACTGTATAATGAATAAGACTTTCTCTGTTAGTCCTGAATCACACCTTATGGAGAGTAATCTATCTTTTAAAAAACGTTGTTATCTTTAAAAAAATCTTTACAAATCTTTTCAAAAAGCAATGTTGTTTTCTCCTTTGTTTTGATGGGTTTTCTTATTTCTTGTGCCCCTTTTACTATACTTGGATGTGTAGTGTCAGCATTTGTTGCTGGCATGCCAGCTTGTGTGGCCTTCCACTTCACGGCTGAGCCGTTGTTGCTTCTAGATGTTTCCACTTCACAATAACAGCACTTACAGTTGCCCGGGGCAGCTCTAGCAGGGCAGAAATTTGACAAACTGACTTGTTGGAAAGGTGGCATCCTATGACTGTGCCACGTTGAAAGTCACCGAGCTCTTCAGTACGGGCCATTCTACAGGCAATGTTTGTCTATGGAAATTGCATGGCTGTGTGCTCGATCCACTAATATGAAGGGGTGTCCACATACTTTTAAATTATTTATTCTATACAGTAATTTTTCCACATATTTATCAAGGGTGTAAATAACTTCAGACCCCACTGTATAAACATATGGAATATAAATGTCAATTTGCAGTCCCTCCAGGATCCTGCGATTGCAATTATTTTTTGCAAAATCAACAATCTCCCACATATTATGTGAGAGCTTTCAAATTTGACCAATCAACCCACTCTTTCCTCATAAAACAGTCAACTCATTGCGGTATTATCGCACAAAACTGATCCATCACCGCCGTACAGAAAGAGGGCTCACAATTTCACGACACATTTACTGCATAATATGGTTCAATCTATAAGGGCACAAGGCGAGACCCATATGCAGACACAGGAGGCAGATGGTTGAGCGCCGATATTTATTATAACACAAGGTGTAGGCAAAAGGCAGGTTGGGTACAGGCGAGAGTTCATAAACCAGTTCAGAGTCCAAACAGTACAAGGCGTTAGACAGTCTCGAGGTCAGGACAGGCAGGGGTTCAGTAACCAGGTCCGAGTCCAAACAGTACAAGGGGATAGACAGTCTCGAGGTCAGGACAGGCAGGGGTTCAGTAACCAGGTCAGAGTCCAAACAGTACAAGGCGTTAGACAGTCTCGAGGTCAGGACAGGCAGGGGTTCAGTAACCAGGTCAGAGTCCAAACAGTACAAGGCGTTAGACAGTCTCGAGGTCAGGGCAGGAAGAATGGTCAGGCAGGTGGGTTCGGTGTCAGGACAGGCAAGGGTCAAAACCAGGAGGACTAGGAAAAACAGAGATTGGGAAAAATAGAAGCTAGGAGATAAACGCTGGTTGACTTGGCAAACAAGATGAACTGGCACAGAGAGACAGAAAACACAGGGATAAATACACCGGGGATGATGAGCGACATCTGGAGGGGATGGAGACAAGCACAAGGAAAGGTGAAACAGATCAGGGCATGACACAATCAAGACATACTTTAACAAAACTTTTCCCTCATCAGCGCATTTTCGGGACAAATTGGACAAAATCAATCTGCATATTGCCATGCAAAATGACAGAATTGTCGCAAATATCACAACAAATTTCAGCAAAATCCTGTAGGGACTGAAATTGTTTAACACAAATAATGTAATGTAAATATGTAATCTAAATGATTGTGGTGGAAAAAGTACCTTGAGTAAAAGTAAAGATACCTTAACAGAAAATTCTCAAGTAAAAGTGAAAGTCACCCAGTAAAATACTATTTGAGGAAGAATATGACACTTTTTTGTACATTTTCTGACATGCGAGCACTTATATATGGTAATTTTCATGTTTTCATAAATTCTTAGAATGTTTGTCAATGACGTATAGTAAGGCATTTGTGAACATTTTATAGCAGTATAAAGTGGGAAAGCGGCCGTGCGTATAGATAATTAATAGACACCGCAGCAAATAAAACCTAATAAGAACATCTTTCTCGTCCAGGACCGGAATCTAGACAGACCGGTGCGCCATAGCCAATCAGAGCTACTGTAGGCCTTCATGCAAATAAGCCATTTGCCACATGGGCCTGCCATCATTCACGTTGAACTAGAATGTGTGTTTACAGGCAGTAGCAACTGTTTACATGTTCTCTTTCGTGACTTGATTTGATTTGATTTGATTTGATTTGATTTGATTTGATTTGATTTGACTAACTGTTACTTTTTTTTCTTTGACACCGGTCATATTCAGTGGGTGTTGTACACGTTAGTAAATTCATCAGTTATTCTGCGCTCTGGCACACTCAGATGAGAGTGCTCTGAAATCAGAGTAGATAGCCAGAGTCAATTTACAAACGCAAGAGATATGCTAATTGGATAATAGTCGTTCAGCTAGCTTGCAAACCGATTCAATTTTTTTGCTTAGTAACCAAATGACACCTGCATCTAGCTGTAGCCATACAAAAAAAACGATATGAGGGGGAAAAGTCGGTCACTCAACCACTCCTCTAATGACATAACATCCTCCCAGCAGCTAGCTAGCTAATGGTAGGCTCTGTGTTTTTAGCTTTCTAAATAAGAGCTACAGAAATAGACATGCTAGCCTATTAGCCACGTTATGACTGACTTGTGATCATTGTCCTTGCTAGATTGATTGTATTGACATTCCCAGTCTTAGTTACATTCATCTGTTTGTCCAAAATATTGAGTCATTGAAACTGAAATAGTGCATCCCGAATGGGTGAAGGCAGCAAACAATCAAATCAAATCAAATGTATTTATATAGCCCTTCGTACATCAGCTGATATCTCAAAGTGCTGTACAGAAACCCAGCCTAAAACCCCAAACAGCAAGCAATGCAGGTGTAGAAGCACGGTGGCTAGGAAAAACTCCCTAGAAAGGCCAAAACCTCGGAAGAAACCTAGAGAGGAACCAGGCTATGTGGGGTGGCCAGTCCTCTTCTGGCTGTGCCGGGTGGAGATTATAACAGAACATGGCCAAGATGTTCAAATGTTCATAAATGACCAGCATGGTCGAATAATAATAAGGCAGAACAGTTGAAACTGGAGCAGCAGCACGGTCAGGTGGACTGGGGACAGCAAGGAGTCATCATGTCAGGTATTCCTGGGGCATGGTCCTAGGGCTCAGGTCCTCCAAGAGAGAGAAAGAAAGAGAGAATTAGAGAGAGCATATGTGGGATGGCCAGTCCTCTTCTGGCTGTGCCGGGTGGAGATTATAACAGAACATGGCCAAGATGTTCAAATGTTCATAAATGACCAGCATGGTCGAATAATAATAAGGCAGAACAGTTGAAACTGGAGCAGCAGCACGGCCAGGTAGACTGGGGACAGCAAGGAGTCATCATGTCAGGTAGTCCTGGGGCATGGTCCTAGGGCTCAGGTCCTCCGAGAGAGAGAGAAAGAGAGAAGGAGAGAATTAGAGAACGCACACTTAGATTCACACAGGACACCGAATAGGACAGGAGAAGTACTCCAGATATAACAAACTGACCCTAGCCCCCCGACACATAAACTACTGCAGCATAAATACTGGAGGCTGAGACAGGAGGGGTCAGGAGACACTGTGGCCCCATCCGAGGACACCCCCGGACAGGGCC
>NC_048587.1:10009202-10011873 GCF_013265735.2 Oncorhynchus mykiss | reverse complement strand
CTGGAGGGCTATAGGGAAAGAGAGAGTCTGGAGGACTATAGGGAAAGAGGGAGTCTGGAGGGCTATAGGGAAAGAGAGAGAGTCTGGAGGGCTATAGTGAGAGAGAGAGTCTGGAGGGCTATAGGGAAAGAGGGAGTCTGGAGGGCTATAGGGAAAGAGAGAGTCTGGAGGGCTATAGGGAGAGAGAGAGAGAGTCTGGAGGGCTATAGGGAGAGAGAGAGTCTGGAGAGCTACAGGGAAAGAGAGAGTCTGGAGGGCTATAGGGAAAGAGAGAGAGAGTCTGGAGGGATGGTTGGAGTGAAGGGCAGCTAACTGACAATCTGTCACTGTGGACTGTTGAACTGGTCATTGTTAACACTGTGACGTTTCCTCCCTCTTCCTCCCTCCTGCTTTTTAAGACTAACGTCTATCACACTCAGTGGGAGAGGAGAGGAGACAACCTCCCCCGTGTTCTCCTCCTACCCCCCTCACACCAGTCAAACATACACACAGACACACAGACACACACACACACACACACACTGCCAAAACCAAACCTCCTCATTTCTCCAATGACCTCTATACTCTGGGAACAGTTACTGGTGAAAGCCTGTCAATATCATTATTGTTACAGGAAATCAATACGCTTCACAGAGTTAATGGGGGATGAGAGAGAGAGAGAGACAGAGAGAGAGAGAGAGAGAGAGAGAGAGAGAGAGAGAGAGACAGAGACAGAGAGAGGAGAGAGAGAGAGAGAGAGAGACAGAGAGAGAGAGAGAGAGAGAGAGAGAGACAGAGAGAGAGAGAAATAGGCTGTAGGCAGCAGACAGGCGTAGAAAACGTCAGCTCTCCTAAAGGCAGCTAAGCCGGCTCTAACGACCCAAGATGTCAGCCGCATTCTCCAAGTGTCCACTCCGGAGAAGAGGAGAGGAGGAGGAGGAGGAGGATGAGGAGGAGGAGGAGGAGGAGGAGGAGGAGGAGGATGTCTTGAAAACAGGGATGAGGAAAGGAGGCCAGTGGCTGCTCTTACTTTTCTCTGAAGGTTCTGTCTTGTGGTTGTGGGCTCCAGGTAGCAGAAAATGCTAAGTCTGCCGATGTTTACTTTGATTTAAAACATACTGTCCCAATGACTGCAGATAAATATATACTGGACAGTCATTTACTACATTTAGTTATCACTCATCATTTCACTCAATACTACTCATTTATGGTGATCCAAAACATGACATGTTGTCTTCTATGCTATCTTCCTTAGAGACACAACATAACAACATGCTGTCTCCTAAACTATCTTCCTTAGAGAGAGACTTCTGTTGGTTGGTGGGTTGGTGGGTTGGTTGGTGGGTGGGTGGGTTGGTTGGTGGGTGGGTTGGTTGGTTGGTGGGTTGGTGGGTTGGTTGGTTGGTTGGTGGGTTGGTTGGTGGGTGGGTTGGTGGGATGGTTGGTTGGTTAGTTAGTTGGTGGGTGGGTTGGTTGGTGGGTGGGTTGGTGGGTTGGTGGGTTGGTGGGTTGGTTGGTGGGTGGGTTGGTGGGTTGGTTGGTGGGTGGGTTGGTGGGTGGGTTGGTGGGTTGGTTGGTTGGTTGGTGGGTTGGTGGGTTGGTGGGTTGGTGGGTGGGTTGGTGGGTTGGTTGGTTGGTTAGTTAGTTGGTGGGTGGGTTGGTTGGTGGGTGAGTTGGTGGGTGGGTTGGTTGGTGGGTGGGTTGGTGGGTGGGTTGGTGGGTTGGTTGGTTGGTGGGTTGGTGGGTGGGTTGGTTGGTTAGTTAGTTGGTGGGAGGGTTGGTTGGTGGGTGGGTTGGTGGGTGGGTTGGTGGGTTGGTTGGTTGGTGGGTTGGTGGGTTGGTGGGTTGGTGGGTGGGTTGGTGGGTTGGTTGGTTGGTTAGTTAGTTGGTGGGTGGGTTGGTTGGTGGGTGGGTTGGTGGGTTGGTTGGTGGGTTGGTGGGTTGGTTGGTGGGTGGGTTGGTGGGATGGTTGGTGGGTTGGTGGGTTGGTTGGTGGGTTGGTTGGTTGGTGGGTTGGTGGGTGGGTGGGTGGGTTGGTGGGTTGGTTGGTTGGTGGGTTGGTGGGTTGGTTGGTGGGTTGGTTGGTGGGTTGGTTGGTGGGTTGGTGGGTTGGTTGGTTGGTTGGTTGGCTGGGAGAGACAGAGTGGCCGGTCTGATGTTTATAGTTCCATGCCACATTTCACATTTCTTACGCTAAATAGTTATATAACTATGCTGATGCGTCGCTGTAAAATACTTGCAGTGTTTTCTATCAGCCCTTCCCAGATGGGCTCCAGGCTGTGGCCAAACGTCTCTTGTCATCAGCCCTGTGAACTATGACATCATTTGGCAATAAGACTAGTCTTTATATCAGGGGTTTAGTGCCGGAGCAGTGTTTGACTGTCCAATTCATCATCTGGGGAATATTCCTGTCAAGACGATAGTGAGAGGAAATGCTTCCCACGTCTAAAAGAGATACGGAGACAGATATATATGTGTGTGTGTGTGTGTGTGTGTGTGTGTGTGTGTGTGTGTGTGTGTGTGTGTGTGTGTGTGTGTGTGTGTGTGTGTGTGTGTGTGTGTGTGTGTGTGTGTGTGTGTATATATATATATATATATATATATGGAACAACCAGACCTCGATGTGAAGCCATTTCTTTTTTTAGATTGTTGATTAAATAATATTTTTAAATCACTAGGCTCAGAATTCTCC
>NC_048587.1:9991702-10004202 GCF_013265735.2 Oncorhynchus mykiss | reverse complement strand
AACATTGACTGATTAATTCAATTCACTGTGCACACCAATACACACACACACACACACCTCCAAAACACACACACACACACACACACAAATCTCAAAAACACACACACACACACACCTCCAAAACACACACACACACACACACACAAATCTCAAAAACACACACACACACACACACACACACCTCCAAAACACACACACACACACACAAATCTCAAACACACACACACACACACCTCCAAAACACACACACACACACATACACACAAACACATACTTTCACACCTCCAAACACACACACACACACACACACACACACACACACACACACACACACACACACACACACACACACACACACAAACACACACACACACACACACACAAACACACACACACATACACACACACACCTCCAACACACACATACACACACACACACACACACACACCTCCAACACACACAAACACACACACCTCCAAACAGACAAACACCCCCCTTCCTCTGTCATCCGTGTTCCTTGTGTACATGGCTTAATACTCAACAACGAGGTCTTTCCTTTAATAGAGGCCGGCTAGAGGAATTGGTTTGGTCGGTCTGTGTGTGGCGCTGAGGCGGTGATATCCGGAGCTCTATCAGTGCAGAGTGGATGGAGAGGCTGTGGACCATTCATCCCCCCTCTCTCCTTTTTCAATTTCACTCTGTCCTGGTGAGCCAACAGCGCTCTGATGCGTTTCACTCTTGACTGAATACGGTGAGATTGCTAATCAGGATTACTCGATTCAGTCAACACTGATTTCAATAAAAAAAAATAAAAAGACACAAGAAAAATTATCATAAATATAGGGAGGGAGGGAGGGAGGGAGGGAGGGATAGGGAGGGAGGGAGGGAGGGAGGGATAGGGAGGGAGGGATAGGGAGGGATAGGGAGGGAGGGATAGGGAGGGAGGGAGGGAGGGAGGGAGGGAGGGAGGGAGGGAGGGAGGGAGGGAGGGAGGGAGGGAGGGAGGGAGGGAGGGAGGGATAGGGAGGGAGGGAGGGAGGGATAGGGAGGGAGGGATGGATAGGGAGGGAGGGAGGGAGGGAGGGAGCGAGGGAGGGAGGGAGGGAGGGAGGGAGGGAGGGAGGGAGGGAGGGAGCTGGAAGGCTGGCCGGCTGGTGGGGTGGTGTTGGCAGGTGATTAAAATCTTCTACAATGGGAATCTGTCTGATTCACCGTGGTCAGATAGAGGAGCTATCTGAACAACCAATCATTGCGCGGAGAGCCTGACCTCTTCAAAATTTGCATTTGATACAGTCATCTCACAGGAGCCAAGCAAAGTATGAGGTGGCTAATACTCATTTGCAGTGTGTGTAAAAAAAAATGGCATGGGTCAGGGAGGCGGGGGAAGGTTTCAATGAGGAGATAGCTGCTTAGCCTACTGTTATATTGTCCTCTGCGCTAACGTTACATGCTAACACGCTACTGTGTTACCCCTGCCTGCGCTAACGTTACATGCTAACACGCTACTGTGTTACCCCTGTCTGCGCTAACGCTAACACGCTAGGCTAACACGCTACTGTGTTACCCTTGCCTGCGCTGAAGCTACATGCTAACACTCTACTGTGTAACCCCTGCCTGCGCTAACACTAACACGCTAGGCTAACACGCTAGCCGCTAATGGAGTTGACAGATAACCGTGTTGAGATGAAAGAGGTAGTAATCACTTCCCTAGGGAAACAAATTACTGGGGGTTACAACTACACTTTCTATACGTTCAGACGTGAAAACGTGTTTAGTTAGAGAGACCGGCAGACTGTTAGCGAGCACTAGGCCAGTTTCCTAGCAGCAATACTTTAGCTGTTTACTTACAGTACTTAGCATACTGCAGCCTACTACAGCAGAGAGCTGATGCAACACGGTGAAATCTCTATCAGAATAAAAACAAGTCCAAGTGACAAAACGGATTAATGGTGTGTGTAAAAAAATAAACAGTCCTAAAAGTGTTTATTTAAAGGAACTGTATATATATATATATACAGGCTACGGGTACTGGCTGTATGGTTAGGACTAGTGGCCCCGATGCAGACAGCAACACTACCAGGTCTGTTAGTAGGGTAGTAGTAGTAGTAGTAGTAGTAGTAACACTACCAGGTCTGTTAGTAGGGTAGTAGTAGTAGTAGTAGTAGTAACACTACCAGGTCTGTTAGTAGGGTAGTAGTAGTAGTAGTAGTAACACTATCATGTCTGTTAGTAGGGTAGTAGTAGCAGTAGTAGTAGTAGTAGCAGTAGTAGTAGTAGTAGTAGTAGCAGTAGTAGTAACACTACTAGGTCTGTTAGTAGGGTAGTAGTAGTAGTAGTAGTAACACTACCAGGTCTGTTAGTAGGGTAGTAGTAGCAGTAGTAGTAACACTACCAGGTCTGTTAGTAGGGTAGTAGTAGTAGTAGTAACACTACCAGGTCTGTTAGTAGGGTAGTAGTAGTAGTAGTAACACTACCAGGTCTGTTAGTAGGGTAGTAGTAGTAGTAGTAGTAGTAGTAACACTACCAGGTCTGTTAGTAGTAGTAGTAGTAGTAGTAGTAACACTACCAGGTCTGTTAGTAGGGTAGTAGTAGTAGTAGTAGTAGTAGTAGTAACACTACCAGGTCTGTTAGTAGTAGTAGTAGTAGTAGTAGTAGTAACACTACCAGGTCTGTTAGTAGGGTAGTAGGGTAGTAGTAGTAGTAGTAACACTACCAGGTCTGTTAGTAGGGTGGTAGTAGTAGTAGTAGTAGTAGTAACACTACCAGGTCTGTTAGTAGGGTAGTAGTAGTAGTAGTAGTAGTAATAACACTACCAGGTATGTTAGTAGGGTAGTAGTAGTAGTAACACTACCAGGTCTGTTAGTAGGGTAGTAGTAGTAGTAGTAACACTACCAGGTCTGTTAGTAGGGTAGTAGGGTAGTAGTAGTAGTAGTTACACTATCAGGTCTGTTAGTAGGGTAGTAGTAGTAGTAGTAGCAACACTACCAGGTCTGTTAGTAGTAGTAGTAGTAGTAGTAGTAGTAGTAACACTACCAGGTCTGTTAGTAGTAGTAGTAGTAGTAGTAATAACACTACCAGGTCTGTTAGTAGGGTAGTAGTGGTAGTAACACTACCAGGTCTGTTAGTAGGGTAGTAGGGTAGTAGTAGTAGTAACACTACCAGGTCTGTTAGTAGGGTAGTAGTAGTAGTAGTGACACTACCAGGTCTGTTAGTAGGGTAGTAGTAGTAGTAGTAGTAGTAACACTACCAGGTCTGTTAGTAGGGTAGTAGGGTAGTAGTAGTAGTAACACTACCAGGTCTGTTAGTAGGGTAGTAGTAGTAGTAACACTACCAGGTCTGTTAGTAGGGTAGTAGTAGTAGTAGTAGTAACACTACCAGGTCTGTTAGTAGGGTAGTAGTAGTAGTAGTAGTAGTAGTAGTAGTGACACTACCAGGTCTGTTAGTAGGGTAGTAGTAGTAGTAGTGACACTACCAGGTCTGTTAGTAGGGTAGTAGTAGTAGTAGTGACACTACCAGGTCTGTTAGTAGGGTAGTAGTAGTAGTAGTGACACTACCAGGTCTGTTAGTAGGGTAGTGGTAATAACACTACCAGGTCTGTTAGTAGGGTAGTGGTAATAACACTACTTAAGCAGAAGTAGCAGCAACATAGTTAAACAGAAATAGGTTAATAGAAGCACTTTAAAACCATGGGGGGGGGGGGGGGGGGGGGGTAACAGTTGACTTAAGCCAACATCATTATCAATCGCTGGAAGGGCCAAACAGTGAGAGGTGTAAAAGTGCAAGTCAACGTGTTCATTGTCTCGTTCAAAATAATGAATAACAGCAGTCATAACTCTGGGAGATCTGGCTTCAACCGCTGAGAACCTGGCTTGTTTTACAACCAATTAAAGACCAATCAATGAGGAAGGAGAAACCAAAACAAGATGTCTGTGTCCCAAATGACACCCTATTCTCTATCAGAGCCCTGGCCAGAAGAAGCGTACTCTATCGGGAATAGTGTGGCCGTGGGTCATACAGCAACCTGTTGAGGGATTGTTGATGGCTGAAGGGGGTTGAGGGGTGACGAGGGGTGTTGAGGGATGGTTGATGGCTGAAGGGGTTTGAGGGGTGATTGAGGGGGAATGGGGAGGTCGGGAAGGAGAGGGGAATAGGGAGGTCGGGAAGGAGAGGGGGAACAGGGAGGTCGGGAAGGAGAGGGGGAATAGGGATGTGGGGAAGGAGAGGGGGAATAGGGAGGTAGGGAAGGAGAGGGGGAATAGGGAGGTGGGGAAGGAGAGGGGGAATAGGGAGGTGGGGAAGGAGAGGGGGAATGGGGAGGGGGAATGGGGAGGTCGGGAAGGAGAGGGGGAATAGGGATGTGGGGAAGGAGAGGGGGAATAGGGAGGTAGGGAAGGAGAGGGGGAATAGGGATGTGGGGAAGGAGAGGGGGAATAGGGAGGTGGGGAAGGAGAGGGGGAATAGGGAGGTGGGGAAGGAGAGGGGGAATAGGGAGGTAGGGAAGGAGAGGGGGAATAGGGATGTGGGGAAGGAGAGGGGGAATAGGGAGGTAGGGAAGGAGAGGGGGAATAGGGAGGTAGGGAAGGAGAGGGGGAATAGGGATGTGGGGAAGGAGAGGGGGAATAGGGAGGTAGGGAAGGAGAGGGGGAATAGGGATGTGGGGAAGGAGAGGGGGAATAGGGATGTGGGGAAGGAGAGGGGGAATAGGGAGGTCGGGAAGGAGAGGGGGAATGGGGAGGTAGGGAAGGAGAGGGGGAATAGGGAGGTAGGGAAGGAGAGGGGGAATAGGGATGTGGGGAAGGAGAGGGGGAATAGGGAGGTCGGAAAGGAGAGGGGGAATAGGGAGGTAGGGAAGGAGAGGGGGAATAGGGAGGTAGGGAAGGAGAGGGGGAATAGGGAGGTAGGGAAGGAGAGGGGGAATAGGGAGGTCGGAAAGGAGAGGGGGAATAGGGAGGTAGGGAAGGAGAGGGGGAATAGGGAGGTAGGGAAGGAGAGGGGGAATAGGGAGGTAGGGAAGGAGAGGGGGAATGGGGAGGTCGGGAAGGAGAGGGGGAATAGGGAGGTCGGAAAGGAGAGGGGGAATAGGGAGGTAGGGAAGGAGAGGGGGAATAGGGAGGTAGGGAAGGAGAGGGGGAATGGGGAGGTCGGAAAGGAGAGGGGGAATAGGGAGGTCGGGAAGGAGAGGGGGAATAGGGAGGTCGGAAAGGAGAGGGGGAATAGGGAGGTAGGGAAGGAGAGGGGGAATAGGGAGGTAGGGAAGGAGAGGGGGAATAGGGAGGTAGGGAAGGAGAGGGGGAATGGGGAGGTCGGGAAGGAGAGGGGGAATAGGGAGGTCGGAAAGGAGAGGGGGAATAGGGAGGTAGGGAAGGAGAGGGGGAATAGGGAGGTAGGGAAGGAGAGGGGGAATAGGGAGGTAGGGAAGGAGAGGGGGAATGGGGAGGTCGGAAAGGAGAGGGGGAATAGGGAGGTCGGAAAGGAGAGGAGGAATAGGGAGGTAGGAAAGGAGAGGGGGAATGGGGAGGTCGGGAAGGAGAGGGGGAATGGGTAGGTCGGGAAGGAGAGGGGGAATAGGGAGGTAGGAATGGAGAGGGGGAATGGGGAGGTCGGGAAGGAGAGGGGGAATAGGGAGGTCGGGAAGGAGAGGGGGAATGGGGAGGTCGGGAAGGAGAGGGGGAATAGGGAGGTCGGGAAGGAGAGGGGGAATGGGGAGGTCGGGAAGGAGAAGACGAATAGGGAGAAATGGGGGGGGGGGCGGGAAGGAGAGGAAGTGACCCAAGAGGCCTAACACTAAGAAGAAGGTTCCTAGCCAGGTTCCTAGCCAGATTCCTAGCCAGGTTCCTAGCCAGGTTCCTAGCCAGGTTCCTAGCCAGGTTCCTAGCCAGATTCCTAGCCAGGTTCCTAGCCAGGTTCCTAGCCAGGTTCCTAGCCAGGTTCCTAGCCAGGTTCCTACCCAGGTTCCTACCCAGGTTCCTAGCCATTGCTGCGCTGTCGTTGCAACTCAACAATCTTAAATGATTCCACGGCCCATCTAAACATCCCTTTATAGATGTTGCAACACGTTTGTAAAGAGTTAGGACAGAACAGAACCATGATAACAGAGAAAGGATGTTAAGAAGGAAGAGGTAGCTAAGTGTGATTGGTCCTGATTAGTGGTTTTGTCCTCCAGCTCTGGTGTCACCCAAGGAGAGGTCTGGTGATTAGGTGGGAAGCTTCACACTAGAAAAACAAACCAAGGCCATAATCCAAACATGGAGTTTGAGGCTGGAGGGGAGAGTGGCTGTGATAAGCTTGTCTCTTCATTATTTGACTCTAAGAGGGGATAATCAACAAACACTTGAGGGGACACCCGCTCCCTCCCTCTCTCTCTCTCTCTCTCTCTCTCTCTCTCTCTTTTTTTTCTCTCTCTCTCTCTCGCTCTCTCTCTTTCTCTCTCGCTCTCTCTATCTCTCTCTCGCTTTCTCTCTCTCTCTCGCTGTCTCTCTCTCGCTGTCTCTCTCTCGCGCTCTCTATCTCGCTCTCTCGCTCTCTATCTTACTCTCTCACTCTCACTCTCTCTCTCCTCTCTCTCTCGCTCTCTCTCTCTCTCTCTCTTGCTAGTGCAGTATTCTACAGTTAAGAAATCAGATTTAATTTGCCCCAACACTGAACAAATTGTCTCCAGATTGCATCGTGTGTGTGTGTGTGTGTGTGTGTGTGTGTGTGTGTGTGTGTGTGTGTGTGTGTGTGTGTGTGTGTGTGTGTGTGTGTGTGTGTGTGTGTGTGTGTGTGTGTGTGTGTGTAAACTGTAAACTTCTGGATGTTAAACATGAGATAATATCTTTCAGGTGCTAGGAGACCAACACTACTAAGACAAGACTGGATACATTGTTACTAAGACAGGACTGGATACATTGTTACTAAGACAAGACTGGATACATTGTTACTAAGACAGGACTGTTTTCTCCTCTCCAGAGAGGAGGGCTGGATACATTGTTACTAAGACAGGACTGGATACATTGTTACTAAGACAGGACTGGATACATTGTTACTAAGACAAGACTGGATACATTGTTACTAAGACAGGACTGTTTTCTCCTCTCCAGAGAGGAGGGCTGGATACATTGTTACTAAGACAGGACTGTTTTCTCCTCTCCAGAGAGGAGGGTTGGATACATTGTTACTAAGACAAGACTGGATACATTGTTACTAAGACAAGACTGGATACATTGTTACTAAGACAAGACTGGATACATTGTTACTAAGACAAGACTGGATACATTGTTACTAAGACAGGACTGTTTTCTCCTCTCCAGAGAGGAGGGCTGGATACATTGTTACTAAGACAGGACTGTTTTCACCTCTCCAGAGAGGAGGGCTGGATACATCGTTACTAAGACAAGATGGATACATTGTTACTAAGACAGGACTGTTTTCTCCTCTCCAGAGAGGAGGGCTGGATACATTGTTACTAAGACAGGACTGGATACATTGTTACTAAGACAAGACTGGATACATTGTTACTAAGACAGGACTGTTTTCTCCTCTCCAGAGAGGAGGGCTGGATACATTGTTACTAAGACAAGACTGGATACATTGTTACTAAGACAAGACTGGATACATTGTTACTAAGACAGGGCTGGATACATTGTTACTAAGACAGGACTGGATACATTGTTACTAAGACAGGACTGTTTTCTCCTCTCCAGAGTGGAGGGCTGGATACATTGTTACTAAGACAGGACTGGATACATTGTTACTAAGACAGGGCTGGATACATTGTTACTAAGACAAGACTGGATACATTGTTACTAAGACAGGGCTGGATACATTGTTACTAAGACAAGACTGGATACATTGTTACTAAGACAGGACTGGATACATTGTTACTAAGACAGGACTGTTTTCTCCTCTCCAGAGAGGAGGGCTGGATACATTGTTACTAAGACAGGACTGGATACATTGTTACTAAGACAGGACTGTTTTCTCCTCTCCAGAGTGGAGGACTGGATACATTGTTACTAAGACAGGACTGGATACATTGTTACTAAGACAGGGCTGGATACATTGTTACTAAGACAGGACTGGATACATTGTTACTAAGACAGGACTGTTTTCTCCTCTCCAGAGAGGAGGGCTGGATACATTGTTACTAAGACAGGACTGGATACATTGTTGCTAAGATAGGGCTGGATACATTGTTACTAAGACAGGGCTGGATACATTGTTGCTAAGACAGGGCTGGATACATTGTTACTAAGACAGGACTGGATACATTGTTACTAAGACAGGACTGGATACATTGTTACTAAGACAGGACTGTTTTCTCCTCTCCAGAGTGGAGGGCTGGATACATTGTTACTAAGACAGGACTGGATACATTGTTACTAAGACAGGACTGGATACATTGTTACTAAGACAGGACTGTTTTCTCCTCTCCAGAGTGGAGGGCTGGATACATTGTTACTAAGACAGGACTGGATACAGTGTTACTAAGACAGGACTGGATACATTGTTACTAAGACAGGACTGTTTTCTCCTCTCCAGAGAGGAAGGCTGGATACATTGTTACTAAGACAGGACTGGATACATTGTTACTAAGACAGGACTGTTTTCTCCTCTCCAGAGTGGAGGGCTGGATACATTGTTACTAAGACAGGACTGGATACATTGCTACTAAGACAGGACTGTTTTCTCCTCTCCAGAGAGGAGGGCTGGATACATTGTTACTAAGACAAGACTCCAAGTGGACAGCCTCTCTCCAAATCAGCAGCCGTCAACAGATCTATATGTGCTGGTCAGTGTGTGTTACTCTAATGAGGGTATAGTGAGGAGTTCAGAGATGTGTGGGTGTCTACATGTGAGGTTATCACCACAGAGTGAGCAGGAAATGACTTGGGATTTCTGCAGGAATCCACAACATTCTTCAACCATTTTGGTAAAGTGAGAAGACGGAGCGTGACTTTATACACCCACGTGCTTACAGTACCGCATCCCAACTGTTTAGGATTCCACTTTCATGAGGTGGCTGTAACAAAAACATAATAAGAAATGAAACAGCTTTCTTATTGGAAAATACATCTACATTTACCGTCTGTCGGGTTGATACATCCTCTCGCCTCTTCAACCGGTGCCGTAACGCGTACTGAGCTCGCAGGCTGGACAAATGGGAGTGTTTTTTTTTTATATTTGTTAATCAATGACGATCCATTCTGAGCCTTGATGTTAAATAGGGATCAATATGGGCCAGGCGACGGATGAGATCTGATTTCATTTGGCCCGGGAACATTAAGTCAGGTGAACTGATACAGAACCTTGCTCTGTGCTGTTGTACTGACATTAAACCAACGCTAGGAAATAAATACCTGTCATTTTGTATTATCACTGCTACGTCTGGGTTTATTCAGGGGGGGGTTTCTAGGGCGTTTTGGGAGTGATTGCTCTCTCTCTCTCTCTCTTTCTCTGTCTGTCTGTCTGTCTGTCTGTCTATCTGTCTGTCTGTCTGTCTGTCTCTCTCTCTCTCTCTCTCTCTCTCTCTCTCTCTCTCTCTCTCTCTCTCTGTCTGTCTGTCTCTCTCTCTCTCTCTCTCTCTCTCTGTCTGTCTGTCTGTCTGTCTCTCTCTCTCTCTCTCTCTCTCTCTCTCTCTCTCTCTCTCTCTCTCTCTCTCTCTCTCTCTCTCTCTCTCTCTAGAACCAAGCTAGGGAAAGAATGTGTGTTAAGGGGAAAGCTGTGGTTTAAATCCTTCCACGTAAAAGTGCAGTATAACTGTTAGATTCCCAGACGCAAATTCAAATCCATTAAGAAATAGACTTAGAGAAAAGGGGTCCGTTTTATCGCAGTGTCTCATTTCTGAGTATTAAACACCAAGAGACGTGCTGTATCAATAGCTCATCTTAGCCGTCCACATTTCACCTGAGACCCTCTGACACGGGATCATAGGAATTAGGTTAGCAATGAATCGCTTATCCCAGGACCTGACAGATCCAGTATTATCCAATCCACACAATTTTTATATATATATATATATATATATATATATATATATATATATATATATAGCGAGAGAGAGAGAGAGAGAGAGAGAGAGAGAGAGAGAGAGAGGAAAGATATTACAATGTTTAAGAAATAGAAATGGTTCTGTCTAGTATTTGAACTCCTCTGTCCTCTCTTGCTTTGAGGTGTAAAATAAACCCTACAGTACGTACTGTTGAGCAGTAGCACACTGCTCGTCTTAATATCTTAATATCTTCTCTTCAAAAGGGAGAGATTCCTTTGATTTGTTTTTTCTTCTGAAGAGCCCTTGAAAAAAAAGGCGGGCCTTCCGACCCCTCATCTGATATGATAAGATAACAGGGAGGGGGAGGGGACCAAAAGGGGGAGGGGACCAAAAGGGGGAGGGTCTTAATACAAGCCCTCGTTCTCCCTCCTCCTTCCAATAATCATCATGTGAGGAGATTCATTTGTGAAGCAAAGCGATTGGCTGAGATCTAATCATTCAGATTATATAGTGATGTGTGTGACTGGTCCGAAGGATTTAATAAAATACAGTTCATCCATGATGCATTGTGGGTGATTGATCAGAGAGGCTATCCGTCTATTAATGGCGATGGTGGTTTTTAGCTTCGGGCCTCTGGCCTCAGACCCTCTATCTCTCTCTCTCTCTCTCTCTCTCTCTCTCTCTCTCTCTCTCTCTCTCTCTCTCTCTCTCTCTCTCTCTCTCTCTCTCTCGCTCTCATCTATGATGATGATAAATGAACATTAGATAGAACCCTAATGAGTTTACTAAACATTTGGGATGTGAGCTAATAATGTGTCTGGCTGAGTGAGGAAGTAGCAGGGAGAGGGAGAATGAGCAATCCCCCCTCCCAGCTCCTCCTTATCTTCCCCCGACATGACAGTTAAACTACGTTCCCAATCTGCAGTCAATGCATCATCCTGGAGACCTCGTTGTAACGTTGTTCACCGGGAGATAATTAGTGAGAGCAACTCTGACATCACAAACAACCATGCACGAGTCTCAAATAACACCCTATAAATAGCACCCTATTTGATATGCATATAAATGGGCCCTGGTCAAAAAAAGTAGTGCACTATGTACAGACTAGGGAGCCATTTGGGATGCAGTTTTCGTTTTGATGCATTCAGGCACTAAGGAACAACGATATTTGATAAGAGGCTGTTATGTCTTTCTTAGCTGTGTGAATGATGCTTTTTTTTGGGGGGGGGGGGGTGGGGGGGGGGGTGAGATCGACAACATAATTTCTAATTTACTGGGATTGTTACATCCGTTGTTGGAATGAGACCAAGGTGCAGCGTGGGTAAGCGTACACCTTTATTTATTTTTGAAGAACATTAAAAAAAAATGTAAAAAGATAAAACGAACGTAAAGTTCAGCAGGGCTCGACAGCAACTAACAAAAAACAAGATCCCACAACTGAAGGTGGGAAAAAGGGCTGCCTAAGTATGATCCCCAATCAGAGACAACGATAGACAGCTGCCTCTGATTGGGAAGCATACCCGGCCAACAAAGAAATAGAAACATAGATTTGCACACCCAAGTCACACCCTGACCTAACCAAACAGAGAATAAACAAGGCTCTCTAAGGTCAGGGAGTGACAGGGATATAGTACTGTAATGTAATTTATTGGGATATAGTACTGTAATGTAATTTACTGGGATATAGTACTGTAATGTAATATACTGGGATATAGTACTGTAATGTAATTTATTGGGATATAGTACTGTAATGTAATTTACTGGGATATAGTACTGTAATGTAATATACAGGGATATAGTACTGTAATGTAATTTACTGGGATATAGTACTGTAATGTAATTTATTGGGATATAGTACTGTAATGTAATTTACTGGGATATAGTACTGTAATGTAATTTACTGGGATATAGTACTGACATGTTGTAATTTACTGGGATATAGTACTGCAATGTTGTACTTTACTGAGATATAGTACTGTAATGTAATATACTGGGATATAGTACTGTAATGTAATATACTGGGATATAGTACTGAAATGTAATATACTGGGATATAGTACTGTAATGTATTATACTGCGATATAGTACTGTAATGTAATTTACTGGGATATAGTACTGTAATGTAATTTACTGGGATATAGTACTGACATGTTGTAATTTACTGGGATATAGTACTGTAATGTTGTACTTTACTGAGATATAGTACTGTAATGTAATATACTGGGATATAGTACTGTAATATAATATACTGGGATATAGTACTGTAATGTAATTTACTGGGATATAGTACTGACATGTTGTAATTTACTGGGATATAGTACTGTAATGTTGTACTTTACTGAGATATAGTACTGTAATGTAATATACTGGGATATAGTACTGTAATGTAATATACTGGGATATAGTACTGTAATGTAATATACTGGGATATAGTACTGTAATGTAATATACTGGGATATAGTACTGAAATGTAATATACTGGGATATAGTACTGTAATGTTATTTACTGGGATATAGTACTGTAATGTA
>NC_048587.1:9971702-9989202 GCF_013265735.2 Oncorhynchus mykiss | reverse complement strand
TCTGAAGTTCTTTTGATCCAAAGACACAAAACATACGATGGAGAAGAACAGAGGGAGAGGAGCACCTAATGATGATCCTCTGAACAGAGGCTATGTCCCAAACAGCACCCTGTTCCCTATATAGGGCACTACATTGAACCAGGGCCCATAAGGAAGCAGACCAGGCTATATTTAGAGATAAGGTGTCAGCTTTAATAAATTATACTTATTTGCTGGTGTTTCTGAAGGTTTTCGCTGTGGATCCACCCTCTCTCTCCCTGTCCTCCGCTGCCTCCCAGGGGCCCTGTGGCCAAGGACCACTGCCTCTCCTCTCCTCTCTTCCTGAGGCTGTGTCCCAAATGGCTCCATATTCCCTATAGAGTGCACTTATTTTGATCAAAAGAGCCAGAGAACTATTTGGGTCCCTGGTTAAAAGTAGTGCACTATATAGGGAATAGGGTGCTGTTTGGAACCGAGCCACCCTGAGGTAACTGATGTCTGCTCGCTGCCCAATGTCCAGATCGCTGTCCTGTGACCTCAAATTGGCGGGACCAGCACCATATCCAATCCAATCCACACACTGTTTCCTAACCTAATCTCTCCTGTGTCACACAACAAATTGCCACATTCAGACAATGGGAATGGATGGAGATATATGGGGGGGGGGGGAGAAGGGAGACAGGGAGAGAGAGGAGAGACAGGGGGAGAGGGGGAGAAGGGAGACAGAGGGAGAGGGGGGAGGAGGTATGGAGGCGGAGAGGGGGAGAGGGGGAGAGGGGAGGGGACAGGGGGAGAGAAGGGAGACAGGGGGAGAGAGGAGAGACAGGGGGAGCGGGGGAGAAGGGAGACAGGGGGAGAGGGGGAGAGAGGAGACAGGGGGAGAGGGGGGAGGAGGGGTGGAGGTGGAGAGGGGGAGAGGGGAGGGGACAGGGGGAGAGAAGGGAGACAGGGGGAGAGAGGAGAGACAGGGGGAGAGGGTGAGAGGGGGAGAAGGGAGACAGGGGGAGAGGGGGAGACGGGGAGAAGGGAGACAGGGGGAGAGGGGGGAGAAGGGAGACGATGAGAGGGGGGTGACGGGGACAGGGGGAGAGAAGGGATAAGGGGGAGAGGGGGGAGGAGGGGTGGAGGGGGAGAGAAGGGAGAAGGGAGACGGGGGAGGAGGGGTGGAGGGGGAGAAGGGTGGAGAGAAGGGAGACAGGGGAGGGGAGAGGAGAGGGGGGAGAGAAGGGAGACTGGGGGATATAGCTCCAACGAGCAGAAAAAGGGTCCAGGAGTGACAGGAGGGGTACCTCAGTAACCAGAGAAACCCTAAGCAGCACATTGATTTGAGTTACAAACCTTCTCTAATGGGAAACAAATGCTGTGGCTGTGAATGTGCACTTCACCGTAAGAAAACCACAACCTCCCATTGGCCTGACTGGAATACCACCAACACAGGCTGAATGCATCCCAAATGGAATACCATAGCCTTGTATACTGTATAGACCAGGGCCCAAAAGTAGTGCACTATGTAGGGAATAGGGTGGTATTAAGGATGCAGAAAACACAGCCCCCGAAGCAGGAAGTGGAGAGCTGTCTAACAGGCTCGCTAGCACGGCGTCGTGGTTAAAACCCCACGACAAAATGTTTTCTTTCTTCATTACAGGATTGATGAAGCACCCAAACGGAGGAGAATTTGGGGGGGGGGGGGGACCGGTTTAGAGGACATAAACCCCGTTAAAAAAAAAACAGATCCTTCCTTAAAAATAAGAACAAAAGCAGGAATCAACGATAAAACCACATGACCAATTATTCCTTTTTCTACCAAAGTAAAACATAGACTTGGCCTCAACGGATCTGATAGGACATGAAGGACTGGTAACGATTTTTGGGACCTATCCAGCTGGAATCCAAACATCTGACTCAAGGATACTGTCATGAAACCTGGAATTGTATTCCAGAAAAAAAATCTGTACGAAAAAAAATCTGAAGTGATTTGATTTGCCTGGTTGTTATTCACAAAGACATGTCCAGCGCCTATTGTGTTACAGCCCTCTCTACCGCCAACTGTCTGTGTCTGTTTTAAAGAAGCATGTGTGTGTGTGTGTGTGTGTGTGTGTGTGTGTGTGTGTGTGTGTGTGTGTGTGTGTGTGTGTGTGTGTGTGTGTGTGTGTGTGTGTGTGCGTGTGTTTGCGTGTGTATGCGTGTGTATGCGTGTGTATGCGTGCATGTATGTGTGTGTGTATGTGTGTGTGTGTGTGTGTATGCGTGTGTATGCGTGCATATATGTGTGTATGCGTGCGTGCGTGCGTGTGTGTGTGTGCGTGCGTGCGTGCGTGTGTGTGTGTGCGTGTGTGTGTGTGCGTACATGCGAGTGTGTCTGGGTCCTAACCACCGTCTGTACGGTCGTGGTTCCAACACGGTGTTGACAGTAAGCACACAGAGCTCCAGCAGGGCTTTTCACACTGCTCAACAAAAGGGGAGTGTCCCTCTTTGTGCATCACAATCAAATAGAGGCCCTTTTAGAACACATATGTCCCACTCTGAACAGCCTGGTCTGATGCTAACTAGCTGGAGCTGAACAGACTGGTCTGATGCTAACTAGCTGGAGCTGAACAGACTGGTCTGATGCTAACTAGCTGGAGCTGAACAGACTGGTCTGATGCTAACTAGCTGGAGCTGAACAGACTGGTCTGATGCTAACTAGCTGGAGCTGAACAGACTGGTCTGATGCTAACTAGCTGGAGCTGAACAGACTGGTCTGATGCTAACTAGCTGGAGCTGAACAGACTGGTCTGATGCTAACTAGCTGGAGCTGAACAGACTGGTCTGATGCTAACTAGCTGGAGCTGAACAGACTGGTCTGATGCTAACTAGCTGGAGCTGAACAGACTGGTCTGATGCTAACTAGCTGGAGCTGAACAGCCTGGTCTGATGCTAACTAGCTGGAGCTGAACAGCCTGGTCTGATGCTAACTAGCTGGAGCTGAACAGACTGGTCTGATGCTAACTAGCTGGAGCTGAACAGACTGGTCTGATGCTAACTAGCTGGAGATGAACAGCCTGGTATGATGCTAACTAGCTGGAGCTGAACAGACTGGTCTGATGCTAACTAGCTGGAGCTGAACAGACTGGTATGATGCTAACTAGCTGGAGCTGAACAGCCTGGTCTAATGCTAACTAGCTGGAGCTGAACAGAATGGTCTGATGCTAACTAGCTGGAGCTGAACAGCCTGGTATGATGCTAACTAGCTGGAGCTGAACAGACTGGTCTGATGCTAACTAGCTGGAGCTGAACAGACTGGTCTGATGCTAACTAGCTGGAGCTGAACAGACTGGTCTGATGCTAACTAGCTGGAGCTGAACAGACTGGTCTGATGCTAACTAGCTGGAGCTGAACAGCCTGGTCTGATGCTAACTAGCTGGAGCTGAACAGACTGGTCTGATGCTAACTAGCTGGAGCTGAACAGCCTGGTATGATGCTAACTAGCTGGAGCTGAACAGCCTGGTATGATGCTAACTTGTATCCTGTCTCTATAGTCCTTAACTCTGTCAGTCCCATGTATCCTGTCTCTATAGTCCTTAACTCTGTCAGACCCATGTATCCTGTCTCTATAGTCCTTAACTCTGGCAGTCCCATGTATCCTGTCTCTATAGTCCTTCTAAAGCTGTAATAAAATTGGTTGTTTTCTTCATACTGAAGAAGACTAAGTATTGGGTGCTTGATGTAGAAGTAGAAGGGGCTTGATGTAGAAGTAGAAGGGGCTTGATGTAGAAGTAGAAGGGGCTTGATGTAGAAGTAGAAGGGGCTTGATGTAGAAGTAGAAGGGGCTTGATGTAGAAGTAGAAGGGGCTTGATGTAGAAGTAGAAGGGGCTTGATGTAGAAGTAGAAGGGGCTTGATGTAGAAGTAGAAGGGGCTTGATGTAACAAATCCATATTTCTGTTTACAGTTTACTGTAAAATATTTCCATCAGATTGTTGTTGTTTTTATAAACACCCAATGGTTTCCTGTCCCAGTCCATATTATTTCTCTGTTTGTAATGCAATGTACTGACATGCAGGGCCAAGGAACTCAGCAATTCAGCTCCATCCTTGTTTGTTTCTGTCAGCTTCATCGTTAGCAAGACACACACGCGAGAAGGTCTTTTTGCAAACTCAAGACGTGTGAGTGTATTTCGTCTTTCAGTCAGGAGCGACTGGCTGGAGCCGGCCTCTTCCGCAGGCCGTGTGTGTGTGTGTGTGTGTGTGTGTGTGTGTGTGTGTGTGTGTGTGTGTGTGTGTGTGTGTGTGTGTGTGTGCGTGCGTGCGTGTGTGTGTGTGCGTGCGTGCATCTCTTCCTCTCGACACATGTTAAACTCATTTCCGCAAGCAACACACCATCCTATATTCAGCCTGATGTTTACTGACGTCACACTGGAACCCAACCACTGGTTAGGAAATAGTTTAATTACTTTTCTAATACGTTTCTTAGTAATTAATCTACTAAGAGTAAAGAAATCTGTAATTTTACCACAACTAACTCCAACTTTGTAGGAGATATTGAGTCCATGTGAGAGTTAGAATAATGTTAGTCAGAGGAAAGCAACCTGTCCAGGAGGCTGGGAGTCAGGGGCAGGCAGAAAGAGAAAGATATATATATATATAGAAAGAGAGAGAGAGAGGGAGAGAGAGAGAGAAAGAGAGGGAGGGAGAGAGAGAGAGAGCGACAGAGAGAGAGAGAGAGAGAGGGAGAGAGAGAGAGGGGGGGGGGGGGGGGGGTTGAGAACAAAATAAAGAATGTGACAGAGAGTGGTTTTCATTTTCTCAGAGAGAGTGTGAGAGTTAGACTAGCCTGCCAAGTTACAGGTTCAACTCTGTAGCTCCTCAGGCCTGAAGCTCAGCCAAGTTACAGGTTCAACTCTGTAGCTCCTCAGGCCTGAAGCTCAGCCAGTCCATCAGCCAAGTTACAGGTTCAACTCTGTGGCTCCTCAAGCCTGAAGCTCAGCCAGTCCATCAGCCAAGTTACAGGTTCAACTCTGTGGCTCCTCAGGCCTGAAGCTCAGCCAAGTTACAGGTTCAACTCTGTAGCTCCTCAGGCCTGAAGCTCAGCCAGTCCATCAGCCAAGTTACAGGTTCAACTCTGTGGCTCCTCAAGCCTGAAGCTCAGCCAGTCCATCAGCCAAGTTACAGGTTCAACTCTGTGGCTCCTCAGGCCTGAAGCTCAGCCAAGTTACAGGTTCAACTCTGTAGCTCCTCAGGCCTGAAGCTCAGCCAGTCCATCAGCCAAGTTACAGGTTCAACTCTGTGGCTCCTCAAGCCTGAAGCTCAGCCAGTCCATCAGCCAAGTTACAGGTTCAACTCTGTGGCTCCTCAGGCCTGAAGCTCAGCCAAGTTACAGGTTCAACTCTGTAGCTCCTCAGGCCTGAAGCTCAGCCAGTCCATCAGCCAAGTTACAGGTTCAACTCTGTGGCTCCTCAAGCCTGAAGCTCAGCCAGTCCATCAGCCAAGTTACAGGTTCAACTCTGTGGCTCCTCAGGCCTGAAGCTCAGCCAAGTTACAGGTTCAACACTGTGGCTCCTGAAGCCTGAAGCTCAGCCAAGTTACAGGTTCAACACTGTGGCTCCTGAAGCCTGAAGCTCAGCCAGTCCATCAGGTTCAACTCTGTGGCTCCTGAAGCCTGAAGCTCAGCCAAGTTACAGGTTCAAACTCTGTGGCTCCTCAGGCCTGAAGCTCAGCCAGTCCATCAGGTTCAACACTGTAGCTCCTCAGGCCTGAAGCTCAGCCAAGTTACAGGTTCAACACTGTGGCTCCTGAAGCCTGAAGCTCAGCCAGTCCATCACACCCTACCGTATAATGTGACAATCTTCATTCATTATAATACTGAGAGTGTTCTCATTGGACAGCTGTAGCCCTCTCACCTAGCCATTACCACCCAGTCGGCCGTGGAAAATGATATTATTCATAATCAATGCGTTCCATTATTAAGGTGAACATGTCAAACCGGTTCTGGTAAATCTGTGTGTGTGAATCGATGTGAATATGTGTTGGTGTGTTATATAGGTGAAGTGTTGGTTTGTTATATAGGTGAAGTGTTGGTTTGTTATATAGGTGAAGTGTTGGTGTGTTATATAGGTGAAGTGTTGGTTTGTTATATAGGTGAAGTGTTGGTTTGTTATATAGGTGAAGTGTTGGTGTGTTATATAGGTGAAGTGTTGGTGTGTTATATAGGTGAAGTGTTGGTTTGTTATATAGGTGAAGTGTTGGTGTGTTATATAGGTGAAGTGTTGGTGTGTTATATAGGTGAAGTGTTGGTTTGTTATATAGGTGAAGTGTTGGTTTGTTATATAGGTGAAGTGTTGGTGTGTTATATAGGTGAAGTGTTGGTGTGTTATATAGGTGAAGTGTTGGTTTGTTATATAGGTGAAGTGTTGGTGTGTTATATAGGTGAAGTGTTGGTGTGTTATATAGGTGAAGTGTTGGTGTGTTATATAGGTGAAGTGTTGGTGTGTTATATAGGTGAAGTGTTGGTTTGTTATATAGGTGAAGTGTTGGTGTGTTATATAGGTGAAGTGTTGGTTTGTTATATAGGTGAAGTGTTGGTGTGTTATATAAGTGAAGTGTTGGTGTGTTATATAGGTGAAGTGTTGGTTTGTTATATAGGTGAAGTGTTGGTGTGTTATATAGGTGAAGTGTTGGTGTGTTATATAGGTGAAGTGTTGGTTTGTTATATAGGTGAAGTGTTGGTGTGTTATATAGGTGAAGTGTTGGTTTGTTATATAGGTGAAGTGTTGGTGTGTTATATAGGTGAAGTGTCGGTGTGTTATATAGGTGAAGTGTTGGTGTGTTATATAGGTGAAGTGTTGGTGTGTTATATAGGTGAAGTGTTGGTTTGTTATATAGGTGAAGTGTTGGTGTGTTATATAGGTGAAGTGTTGGTTTGTTATATAGGTGAAGTGTTGGTGTGTTATATAAGTGAAGTGTTGGTTTGTTATATAGGTGAAGTGTTGGTTTGTTATATAGGTGAAGTGTTGGTGTGTTATATAAGTGAAGTGTTGGTGTGTTATATAGGTGAAGTGTTGGTTTGTTATATAGGTGAAGTGTTGGTGTGTTATATAAGTGAAGTGTTGGTGTGTTATATAGGTGAAGTGTTGGTGTGTTATATAAGTGAAGTGTTGGTTTGTTATATAGGTGAAGTGTTGGTGTGTTATATAAGTGAAGTGTTGGTGTGTTATATAGGTGAAGTGTTGGTGTGTTATATAGGTGAAGTGTTGGTGTGTTATATAGGTGAAGTGTTGGTGTGTTATATAAGTGAAGTGTTGGTGTGTTATATAGGTGAAGTGTTGGTGTGTTATATAGGTGAAGTGTTGGTTTGTTATATAGGTGAAGTGTTGGTTTGTTATATAGGTGAAGTGTTGGTTTGTTATATAGGTGAAGTGTTGGTGTGTTATATAAGTGAAGTGTTGGTGTGTTATATAGGTGAAGTGTTGGTTTGTTATCTAGGTGAAGTGTTGGTGTGTTATATAAGTGAAGTGTTGGTGTGTTATATAGGTGAAGTGTTGGTGTGTTATATAAGTGAAGTGTTGGTTTGTTATATAGGTGAAGTGTTGGTGTGTTATATAAGTGAAGTGTTGGTGTGTTATATAGGTGAAGTGTTGGTGTGTTATATAGGTGAAGTGTTGGTGTGTTATATAGGTGAAGTGTTGGTGTGTTATATAAGTGAAGTGTTGGTGTGTTATATAGGTGAAGTGTTGGTGTGTTATATAGGTGAAGTGTGCACACAGACAACGATCCTTTTTAGAGATTATATAACCACAATCAGGCCTTGGTTACATTCAGCACACGTTTTGTATGTTACATTCTTTAAGGCAAGTAATCGAATACAACCAACAAAATGACTAACCATAGTGCTGTAGTATCTATCTCTCATTGCCATTGATAAGGCAGTAACCAGAAACCTGGAGTGGTTTTGATCAAGGCCCCTCACTCCATTTTTGACAGCCCTCGCTTTCTCCCTCCCCTCCCACCTCCCTCCTCCCTCTCCCTCCATCCCTCCCGCCTCCCTCCTCCCTCCATCACTCCCTCCTCCCTCCCTCCCCTCCTCCCTCCCTCCCCTCCTCCCTCCATCCCTCCCTCCTCCCTCCCTCTCCTCCTCCCTCCCTCCCCTCCTCCCTCCTCCCTCCCTCCCCTCCTCCCTCCTCACTCCCCTCCCCCCCCTACCCCTCCTCCCCCCTCCCCCCTCCTCCCTCTCCTCCTCCCTCCCTCCCCCCTCCTCCCTCCCTCCCTCCCTCCCTCCCCCCCTCCTCCCTCCCTACCCCTCCTCCCTCCTCCCCCCTCCTCCCTCCTCCCTCCCTCCCCCCTCCTCCCTCCTCCCTCCCCTCCTCCCTCCCCCCCTCCTCCCTCCTCCCTCCCTCCCCTCCTCCCTCCCTCCCTCCTCCCTCCCCTCCTCCCTCCCCCCTCCTCCCTCCTCCCTCTCTCACCTCAACCACCCTTCTCTTGCTTTCTTTAAAAACATGCAAACCGTAAGCCCTCTGGTTTCTGTGTACAAGGATCACACGGTGTAGGTTAACATGCCAAAGGCAAAAACTGAGACAGCTATATAATGGGAAGCCAAACAAACAAATGAGAGAGAAGCAAAACCAAGGCTGTGATTGGCAGTTCAAAAAGGAGCCAACCACGGATACACACACCGCCAAGTAAGTGTCTGCCGGGGTTATACGGTCGGCGAACACTAACAGATGTGTTTGAGTCACCCACAGCCGTACAACTGTACGTACGATACAGGAAATAGAAACATGTTGAGGTTTCCTTTGTTATTTCAACCTTCCTCAATCTGTCTGGGACGTCTCCATCTGTAGATTTGACCATAAAGAAGCTCTGAAGGAAAACAAGTAGAACTCTCTCTACCTCCCTCTCTCTGTCTCCTCCTCTCTCCCTCTCTCTCCCGCCCCTTACTCCATCTCTCCCTCCCTCTCTCTGTCTCCTCCTCTCTCCCTCTCTCTCCTGCCATTACTCCATCTCTCCCTCCCTCTCTCTGTCTCCTCCTCTCTCCCTCTCTCTCCTGCCATTACTCCATCTCTCCCTCCCTCTCTCTGTCTCCTCCTCTCTCCATCTCTCCCTCCCTCTCTCTGTCTCCTCCTCTCTCCCTCTCTCTCCCCCACTTACTCCATCTCTCCCTCCCTCTCTCTGTCACTCCCTCTCCCCCTTTCTCCCTCTCTTTCTCCCTCTGTCCCTCCCTCTCTCTGTCTCTCCCTCTCCCCCTCCCTCCCTCCCCCTCTCTCTCCCCCTTTCTCCATCTCTCCTCCCCTTTCTCTGTCCCTCCCTCTCCACTCTCTCCCTCTCTTTCTCCCTCCCTCTCTCTGTCTCTCCCTCTCCCCCTCCCTCCCCCCCTTCCCTCCCCCTCTCTCCCTCTCTCTCTCCCACCTTTCTCCCTCTCATCTCCCCTTTCTCTGTCTCTCCCTCTCCCCCTCCCTCCCCCTCTCTCCCTCTCTCTCTCCCACCTTTCTCCCACTCCCCTCCCCTTTCTCTGTCTCGCCCTCTCCCCCTCCCTCCACCTCTCTCCCTCACTCCCAGAGGTTGCTGACTGGCTCATAGATACCCCTTTAGATGTTCTGACCTGTGTACTGTGTCTGTAGGAAACACAGCAGCTGTAGTGGGTGGATGTCAGGGTGCTGTAGTTCCTACTAGCCCTCTCATTAATCTGAACTGTACTGGCTGTTTGATATCAACACTGCCTGGGTTGTTAGGGCCAGAGGTACATTAGAGGCCCCGGGAAGACACAGTCATTTTCACACTGGATACACAGTAACGGGAAATATACACTACCGAAAAGTCCCCTTAAGGCAAAAGTGACATTTCATTTAGGGCATACAGCTATAATGTATTATTACTTGTTATAAGCATGTATGAGACCTTATAGCGCTTTATATATTAATTTATAGTATATTACGTTCCTTTTTTGGGGGGGGTTTATGTAGGAGGAGGCGAGAATTAACCCTTAACACTCTGGTTTAATCACTGACCGTGCAGGTGCCATGAAAACATGTCATTAAATGAACTTAAAGGGATAGGCCTAGTTAAATGATAAAATGACATTGGTTGGTTTCCTTACCCTGTAAGCAGTCTGTGGACGAGGTATAACAGCAATCTATGCTTTGGTTCAGCTTTCACCGACCACTGTTTCCAATGCTAACTTTTTACAATGCTAGCCAATGTGTTATTATTTTTATTTTTTGGGGGTGAACTATCACTTTAATAAATATACCTTCATCATCACTTAGCTTTCCCAGAAGCATGTGTGTGTGTGTGTGTGTGTGTGTGTGTGTGTGTGTGTGTGTGTGTGTGTGTGTGTGTGTGTGTGTGTGTGTGTGTGTGTGTGTGTGCGTGTGTTTGCGTGTGTATGCGTGTGTATGCGTGTGTATGCGTGCATGTATGTGTGTGTGTATGTGTGTGTGTGTGTGTGTATGCGTGTGTATGCGTGCATATATGTGTGTATGCGTGCGTGCGTGCGTGTGTGTGTGTGCGTGCGTGCGTGCGTGTGTGTGTGTGCGTGTGTGTGTGTGCGTACATGCGAGTGTGTCTGGGTCCTAACCACCGTCTGTACGGTCGTGGTTCCAACACGGTGTTGACAGTAAGCACACAGAGCTCCAGCAGGGCTTTTCACACTGCTCAACAAAAGGGGAGTGTCCCTCTTTGTGCATCACAATCAAATAGAGGCCCTTTTAGAACACATATGTCCCACTCTGAACAGCCTGGTCTGATGCTAACTAGCTGGAGCTGAACAGACTGGTCTGATGCTAACTAGCTGGAGCTGAACAGACTGGTCTGATGCTAACTAGCTGGAGCTGAACAGACTGGTCTGATGCTAACTAGCTGGAGCTGAACAGACTGGTCTGATGCTAACTAGCTGGAGCTGAACAGACTGGTCTGATGCTAACTAGCTGGAGCTGAACAGACTGGTCTGATGCTAACTAGCTGGAGCTGAACAGACTGGTCTGATGCTAACTAGCTGGAGCTGAACAGACTGGTCTGATGCTAACTAGCTGGAGCTGAACAGACTGGTCTGATGCTAACTAGCTGGAGCTGAACAGCCTGGTCTGATGCTAACTAGCTGGAGCTGAACAGCCTGGTCTGATGCTAACTAGCTGGAGCTGAACAGACTGGTCTGATGCTAACTAGCTGGAGCTGAACAGACTGGTCTGATGCTAACTAGCTGGAGATGAACAGCCTGGTATGATGCTAACTAGCTGGAGCTGAACAGACTGGTCTGATGCTAACTAGCTGGAGCTGAACAGACTGGTATGATGCTAACTAGCTGGAGCTGAACAGCCTGGTCTAATGCTAACTAGCTGGAGCTGAACAGAATGGTCTGATGCTAACTAGCTGGAGCTGAACAGCCTGGTATGATGCTAACTAGCTGGAGCTGAACAGACTGGTCTGATGCTAACTAGCTGGAGCTGAACAGACTGGTCTGATGCTAACTAGCTGGAGCTGAACAGACTGGTCTGATGCTAACTAGCTGGAGCTGAACAGACTGGTCTGATGCTAACTAGCTGGAGCTGAACAGCCTGGTCTGATGCTAACTAGCTGGAGCTGAACAGACTGGTCTGATGCTAACTAGCTGGAGCTGAACAGCCTGGTATGATGCTAACTAGCTGGAGCTGAACAGCCTGGTATGATGCTAACTTGTATCCTGTCTCTATAGTCCTTAACTCTGTCAGTCCCATGTATCCTGTCTCTATAGTCCTTAACTCTGTCAGACCCATGTATCCTGTCTCTATAGTCCTTAACTCTGGCAGTCCCATGTATCCTGTCTCTATAGTCCTTCTAAAGCTGTAATAAAATTGGTTGTTTTCTTCATACTGAAGAAGACTAAGTATTGGGTGCTTGATGTAGAAGTAGAAGGGGCTTGATGTAGAAGTAGAAGGGGCTTGATGTAGAAGTAGAAGGGGCTTGATGTAGAAGTAGAAGGGGCTTGATGTAGAAGTAGAAGGGGCTTGATGTAGAAGTAGAAGGGGCTTGATGTAGAAGTAGAAGGGGCTTGATGTAGAAGTAGAAGGGGCTTGATGTAGAAGTAGAAGGGGCTTGATGTAACAAATCCATATTTCTGTTTACAGTTTACTGTAAAATATTTCCATCAGATTGTTGTTGTTTTTATAAACACCCAATGGTTTCCTGTCCCAGTCCATATTATTTCTCTGTTTGTAATGCAATGTACTGACATGCAGGGCCAAGGAACTCAGCAATTCAGCTCCATCCTTGTTTGTTTCTGTCAGCTTCATCGTTAGCAAGACACACACGCGAGAAGGTCTTTTTGCAAACTCAAGACGTGTGAGTGTATTTCGTCTTTCAGTCAGGAGCGACTGGCTGGAGCCGGCCTCTTCCGCAGGCCGTGTGTGTGTGTGTGTGTGTGTGTGTGTGTGTGTGTGTGTGTGTGTGTGTGTGTGTGTGTGTGTGTGTGTGTGTGTGTGTGCGTGCGTGCGTGTGTGTGTGTGCGTGCGTGCATCTCTTCCTCTCGACACATGTTAAACTCATTTCCGCAAGCAACACACCATCCTATATTCAGCCTGATGTTTACTGACGTCACACTGGAACCCAACCACTGGTTAGGAAATAGTTTAATTACTTTTCTAATACGTTTCTTAGTAATTAATCTACTAAGAGTAAAGAAATCTGTAATTTTACCACAACTAACTCCAACTTTGTAGGAGATATTGAGTCCATGTGAGAGTTAGAATAATGTTAGTCAGAGGAAAGCAACCTGTCCAGGAGGCTGGGAGTCAGGGGCAGGCAGAAAGAGAAAGATATATATATATATAGAAAGAGAGAGAGAGAGGGAGAGAGAGAGAGAAAGAGAGGGAGGGAGAGAGAGAGAGAGCGACAGAGAGAGAGAGAGAGAGAGGGAGAGAGAGAGAGGGGGGGGGGGGGGGGGTTGAGAACAAAATAAAGAATGTGACAGAGAGTGGTTTTCATTTTCTCAGAGAGAGTGTGAGAGTTAGACTAGCCTGCCAAGTTACAGGTTCAACTCTGTAGCTCCTCAGGCCTGAAGCTCAGCCAAGTTACAGGTTCAACTCTGTAGCTCCTCAGGCCTGAAGCTCAGCCAGTCCATCAGCCAAGTTACAGGTTCAACTCTGTGGCTCCTCAAGCCTGAAGCTCAGCCAGTCCATCAGCCAAGTTACAGGTTCAACTCTGTGGCTCCTCAGGCCTGAAGCTCAGCCAAGTTACAGGTTCAACTCTGTAGCTCCTCAGGCCTGAAGCTCAGCCAGTCCATCAGCCAAGTTACAGGTTCAACTCTGTGGCTCCTCAAGCCTGAAGCTCAGCCAGTCCATCAGCCAAGTTACAGGTTCAACTCTGTGGCTCCTCAGGCCTGAAGCTCAGCCAAGTTACAGGTTCAACTCTGTAGCTCCTCAGGCCTGAAGCTCAGCCAGTCCATCAGCCAAGTTACAGGTTCAACTCTGTGGCTCCTCAAGCCTGAAGCTCAGCCAGTCCATCAGCCAAGTTACAGGTTCAACTCTGTGGCTCCTCAGGCCTGAAGCTCAGCCAAGTTACAGGTTCAACTCTGTAGCTCCTCAGGCCTGAAGCTCAGCCAGTCCATCAGCCAAGTTACAGGTTCAACTCTGTGGCTCCTCAAGCCTGAAGCTCAGCCAGTCCATCAGCCAAGTTACAGGTTCAACTCTGTGGCTCCTCAGGCCTGAAGCTCAGCCAAGTTACAGGTTCAACACTGTGGCTCCTGAAGCCTGAAGCTCAGCCAAGTTACAGGTTCAACACTGTGGCTCCTGAAGCCTGAAGCTCAGCCAGTCCATCAGGTTCAACACTGTGGCTCCTGAAGCCTGAAGCTCAGCCAAGTTACAGGTTCAAACTCTGTGGCTCCTCAGGCCTGAAGCTCAGCCAGTCCATCAGGTTCAACACTGTAGCTCCTCAGGCCTGAAGCTCAGCCAAGTTACAGGTTCAACTCTGTGGCTCCTCAGGCCTGAAGCTCAGCCAGTCCATCACACCCTACCGTATAATGTGACAATCTTCATTCATTATAATACTGAGCGTGTTCTCATTGGACAGCTGTAGCCCTCTCACCTAGCCATTACCACCCAGTCGGCCGTGGAAAATGATATTATTTATAATCAATGCGTTCCATTATTAAGGTGAACATGTCAAACCGGTTCTGGTAAATCTGTGTGTGTGAATCGATGTGAATATGTGTTGGTGTGTTATATAGGTGAAGTGTTGGTGTGTTATATAGGTGAAGTGTTGGTGTGTTATATAGGTGAAGTGTTGGTTTGTTATATAGGTGAAGTGTTGGTGTGTTATATAAGTGAAGTGTTGGTGTGTTATATAGGTGAAGTGTTGGTTTGTTATATAGGTGAAGTGTTGGTGTGTTATATAAGTGAAGTGTTGGTGTGTTATATAGGTGAAGTGTTGGTTTGTTATATAGGTGAAGTGTTGGTGTGTTATATAGGTGAAGTGTTGGTGTGTTATATAGGTGAAGTGTTGGTGTGTTATATAAGTGAAGTGTTGGTGTGTTATATAGGTGAAGTGTTGGTGTGTTATATAAGTGAAGTGTTGGTTTGTTATATAGGTGAAGTGTTGGTGTGTTATATAAGTGAAGTGTTGGTGTGTTATATAGGTGAAGTGTTGGTGTGTTATATAGGTGAAGTGTTGGTGTGTTATATAGGTGAAGTGTTGGTTTGTTATATAGGTGAAGTGTTGGTGTGTTATATAGGTGAAGTGTTGGTGTGTTATATAGGTGAAGTGTTGGTGTGTTATATAGGTGAAGTGTTGGTGTGTTATATAAGTGAAGTGTTGGTGTGTTATATAGGTGAAGTGTTGGTGTGTTATATAGGTGAAGTGTTGGTTTGTTATATAGGTGAAGTGTTGGTGTGTTATATAGGTGAAGTGTTGGTGTGTTATATAGGTGAAGTGTTGGTGTGTTATATAGGTGAAGTGTGCACACAGACAACGATCCTTTTTAGAGATTATATAACCACAATCAGGCCTTGGTTACATTCAGCACACGTTTTGTATGTTACATTCTTTAAGGCAAGTAATCGAATACAACCAACAAAATGACTAACCATAGTGCTGTAGTATCTATCTCTCATTGCCATTGATAAGGCAGTAACCAGAAACCTGGAGTGGTTTTGATCAAGCCCCCTCACTCCATTTTTGACAGCCCTCGCTTTCTCCCTCCCCTCCCACCTCCCTCCTCCCTCTCCCTCCATCCCTCCCGCCTCCCTCCTCCCTCCATCACTCCCTCCTCCCTCCCTCCCCTCCTCCCTCCCTCCCCTCCTCCCTCCATCCCTCCCTCCTCCCTCCCTCCCCTCCTCCCTCCCTCCCCTCCTCCCTCCTCCCTCCCCTCCTCCCCCCCTCCTCCCTCCCTACCCCTCCTCCCCCCTCCCCCTCATCCCTCCCCTCCTCCCTCCCTACCCCTCCTCCCCCCTCCTCCCTCCTCCCTCCTCCCCCCTCCTCCCTCCTCCCCCCTCCTCCCTCCTCCCTCCCTCCCCTCCTCCCTCCCTCCCTCCCCTCCTCCCTCCCCCCTCCTCCCTCCTCCCTCCCTCCCCTCCTCCCTCCTCCCTCCTCCCCCCTCCCCCCTCCTCCCTCCTCCCTCCCTCCCCTCCTCCCTCCTCCCCCCTCCTCCCTCCTCCCCCTCCTCCCTCCTCCCTCCTCCCTCCTCCCCCCTCCTCCCTCCTCCCTCCCTCCCCTCCTCCCTCCCTCCCTCCTCCCTCCCCTCCTCCCTCCCCCCCTCCTCCCTCCTCCCTCTCTCACCTCAACCACCCTTCTCTTGCTTTCTTTAAAAACATGCAAACCGTAAGCCCTCTGGTTTCTGTGTACAAGGATCACACGGTGTAGGTTAACATGCCAAAGGCAAAAACTGAGACAGCTATATAATGGGAAGCCAAACAAACAAATGAGAGAGAAGCAAAACCAAGGCTGTGATTGGCAGTTCAAAAAGGAGCCAACCACGGATACACACACCGCCAAGTAAGTGTCTGCCGGGGTTATACGGTCGGCGAACACTAACAGATGTGTTTGAGTCACCCACAGCCGTACAACTGTACGTACGATACAGGAAATAGAAACATGTTGAGGTTTCCTTTGTTATTTCAACCTTCCTCAATCTGTCTGGGACGTCTCCATCTGTAGATTTGACCATAAAGAAGCTCTGAAGGAAAACAAGTAGAACTCTCTCTACCTCCCTCTCTCTGTCTCCTCCTCTCTCCCTCTCTCTCCCGCCCCTTACTCCATCTCTCCCTCCCTCTCTCTGTCTCCTCCTCTCTCCCTCTCTCTCCTGCCATTACTCCATCTCTCCCTCCCTCTCTCTGTCTCCTCCTCTCTCCCTCTCTCTCCTGCCATTACTCCATCTCTCCCTCCCTCTCTCTGTCTCCTCCTCTCTCCATCTCTCCCTCCCTCTCTCTGTCTCCTCCTCTCTCCATCTCTCCCTCCCTCTCTCTGTCTCCTCCTCTCTCCCTCTCTCTCCCCCACTTACTCCATCTCTCCCTCCCTCTCTCTGTCACTCCCTCTCCCCCTTTCTCCCTCTCTTTCTCCCTCTGTCCCTCCCTCTCTCTGTCTCTCCCTCTCCCCCTCCCTCCCTCTCTCTCTCCCCCTTTCTCCATCTCTCCTCCCCTTTCTCTGTCCCTCCCTCTCCCCTCTCTCCCTCTCTTTCTCCCTCCCTCTCTCTGTCTCTCCCTCTCCCCCTCCCTCCCCCCTTCCCTCCCCCTCTCTCCCTCTCTCTCTCCCACCTTTCTCCCTCTCATCTCCCCTTTCTCTGTCTCTCCCTCTCCCCCTCCCTCCCCCTCTCTCCCTCTCTCTCTCCCACCTTTCTCCCACTCCCCTCCCCTTTCTCTGTCTCGCCCTCTCCCCCTCCCTCCACCTCTCTCCCTCACTCCCAGAGGTTGCTGACTGGCTCATAGATACCCCTTTAGATGTTCTGACCTGTGTACTGTGTCTGTAGGAAACACAGCAGCTGTAGTGGGTGGATGTCAGGGTGCTGTAGTTCCTACTAGCCCTCTCATTAATCTGAACTATACTGGCTGTTTGATATCAACACTGCCTGGGTTGTTAGGGCCAGAGGTACATTAGAGGCCCCGGGAAGACACAGTCATTTTCACACTGGATACACAGTAACGGGAAATATACACTACCGAAAAGTCCCCTTAAGGCAAAAGTGACATTTCACTTAGGGCATACAGCTATAATGTATTATGACTTGTTATAAGCATGTATGAGACCTTATAGCGATTTATATATTCATTTATAGTATATTACGTTCCTTTTTTGGGGGGGTTTTATGTAGGAGGAGGCGAGAATTAACCCTTAACACTCTGGTTTAATCACTGACCGTGCAGGTGCCATGAAAACATGTCATTAAATGAACTTAAAGGGATAGGCCTAGTTAAATGATAAAATGACATTGGTTGGTTTCCTTACCCTGTAAGCAGTCTGTGGACGAGGTATAACAGCAATCTATGCTATGGTTCAGCTTTCCCGACCACTGTTTCCAATGCTAACTTTTTACAAGGCCAGCCAATGTGTTATTATTTTTATTTTTTGGGGGTGAACTATCACTTTAAT